>NC_134239.1:109576343-109876646 GCF_965152275.1 Natator depressus
TAAAAAATAACTGCATTCAAAAATAAAACAATGTAAAACTTTAGAGCCTATGAGTCCAGTCAGTCCTACTTTTTGTTCAGACAGTCACTCAGCCAAACAAGTTTGTTTACATTTGCAGGTGATAATGCTGCCCGCTTCTTGTTTACAGTGTCACCTGAAAGTTAGAACAGATGTTCACTTGGAACTGTTTTAGCTGGTATTGCAAGATATTTACATGCCAGATGCGCTAAAGATTCATATGTCCCTTCATCTTCTACCACCATTCCAGAGGACATGCTTCCATGGTGATGACGGGTTCTTCTTGATAATGATCCAAAGCAGTGCAGACCGATGCATGTTCACTTTCATCATTTGAGTTAGATGCCACCAACAGAAGGTTAATTTTCTTTTTTGATGGTTCGGGTTCTCTAGTTTCCGCATCAGTGTGTTGCTCTTTTAAAACTTCAGAAAGCATGCTCCACACCTCATCTCTCTGATTTTGGAAGGCACTTCAAATTCTTAATCCTTGGGTCAAGTGCTGTAGCTATCTTTAGAAATCTCACATTGGTACCTTCCTTGCTTTTTGGCAAATCTGCAGTGAAAGTGTTCTTAAAATGAACATGTGCTGGGTCATCATCCGAGACTGCTATAATATGAAATATATGGCAGAATGCGAGTAAAACAGAGCAGGAGACATACTATTCTTCCTCAAGAAGTTCAGCCAAAATTTAATAACGCATTATTTTTTTAACTAGCATCATCAGCATGGAAGCATGTCCTCTGGGATGGTGGCCGAAGCATGAAGGTGCATACGAATGTTTAGCATATCTGGCACGTAAATATCTTGAAATGCCGGCTACAACAGTGCCATGCGAACTCCTGTTCTCGCTTTCAGATGACATCGTAAATAAGAAGCTGGCAGCATTATCTCCTGTAAATGTAAAGAAATTTGATTGTCTTAGCGATTGGCTGAATAAAAAGTAGGGCTGAGTCGACTTGTAGGCTCTAAAGTTTTACATTGTTTTTGAGTGCAATTATGTAACAAAAAAAAGCTACATTTGTAAATTGCACTTTCACAATAGAGAGATTGTAATCTGGTACTTGTATGAGGTGAATTGAAAAATACTATTTCTTTTGTTTATCATTTTTACAGTGCAAATATTTGTATTAAAAATCATATAAAGTGAGCAATGTACACTTTTTATTGTGTTGTAATGGAAATCAATATATTGGAAAATGTAGAAAAACATCCCAAAATAGATAAATGTCAGTGGGTAATCTATTGTTTAACAGTGCACTTAAAACTGTGATTGTGATTAATTTTTTTAATAGAGATTAATTTTTTGATTTAATCATGTGAGGTTAATTGCGATTAATCGACAGCCCTAGATAATTCCTTCATGCTGCAGAGATGTAAGAAGATAAGAATAATTCTAATGTTAATGAACATGTAGATATTTCCACTAAAAATGTTGTCTCCTCTTTTAAATAGAATATATAGAAATTGGATTAGTTGCTTTACAGCTAGATGTATTTATTTATTAGTAGCCAAAAGAGTTTAACTGCTGCTGGCATCATATACATGGATACATATGACTAACTTTAATCTCCAATATATGGAGTGAAGGGGAACCTCCACTGTGTGGGTGGGTGTTTCCGCATCTTCTGTTTAAGCTACTAGGGCTATGTCTACATTTACAGCCAGACTACAGACACTGCATGCCTAGCTAGCATGGATATAAATAGCAGTGTATAAACGGTGAGATATGTCTTAGGCGAGTAGAGTACCTTATATGCCTGAACCCCCAGGGCTTGAACCCTACAAGACTGTCTATGTGCCCAAGCAGTGCCTCTCGCATCTGCACTGCTATTTTTAGCAGTGCAATGTCCTGCTCCCTCCCCTCTGCCAAAACTGCCAGCGCTTCTTCCCACTGCCTCCCCTTTGCCAGAGTCTTTCCCTCTGGTAGGGAAAGGCTTCACCGTACAGGAGGCTGTGGGACACTGCACTGCTAAAAAATAGAGTAGATGTGGGAGGTACTTTTTGGACATGTAGCGAGCTGGGTAGGGTATATACTCTGGGAGTTCAGGCAGATAGGGCACTCTGCTCTACTCAGCTGTGTCTCCCCACTGCTGTTTATACCCGAGCTAGCTGGGCATGCAGTGTCTGTATTCTACTTGCCTCCAGGTGGCGTTGGATGCTGCTGATGCTGCTTCCCGGACCATGGCTTCCGCTATCTCCATGTGGCGAGTCTCTTGGCTGCTTCTTTCTGGGTTGTCCACCGAGGCCCAGCAGTCATTGCGGGACTTGCCCTTCGACGGCGGGGCCCTATTTGCGGAACAAACAGACAGCAAGTTGCGTGGCCTCAAGGACTCCTGCACCACCTTGAAAACCCTGGGTCTCTACGTCCCAGCCCCGGCGCATAAGCAGTTCAAACCACAGCAGTCTCAGGGCCAGGGGACCCTGCCTCGGCAGGACAAGCCCCATAAACAAGCCAAGGGTTACAAGCGCCGCCCGAGCCACCCCCCTCGGCCCAGTTGGGCTTGACCCACAATAAGCAGGGGGCCAAACGGTCGTTTTGAGGGTGTGCCCAAGGGCAACCTACCAGACTATTCACCGGATCCATCTTTCCCAGTGTTGTTCAGCCGCCTTTCCCCTTTCCTCCCAGCATGGACCGCTGGGTCCTCAGCACAGTGGAACGGGGTTATACCCTCCAGTTCCTTTCTACCCCCCCTTCCCACCTGCCTTCCCCATCCCTCTTCAGGGACCCCTCTCAGAAGGGTCTCCTCATGCATGAGGTAATGGGGTTATTACAGCTGGGTGCGGTGGAAGAAGTTCCTCTTGAGTACAGGAAAAAGTGGTTCCATTCCTGATATTTTTTAATCCGAAAGGCCAAAGGCGCTCTAGGACCTATCCTGGACCTGCAAGACCTCAACAAGTACCTACAGAAGCTAAAGTTCTGCATGGCCTCTCTGGCTTCTATTATCCCCTCCCTGGATTTGGGAGACTGGTATGCCGCCCTCGACTTGAAGGACGCATACTTCCATATAGTGATCTTTCGAGGACACAGGCGCGTCCTCCGGTTTACGGTGGAGCCCCACCACTACCAGTTTATGGTTTTCGGCCTGGCGACACTACCGAGGGTGTTTACCAAGTGTATGTCAGTGGTGGTGGCTTACCTCAGGTGCCGGCTTATCCAGATCTACCCATCCTCGACGACTGGCTCGTCAAGGGCTGCTCCAGGCCTCACGTCCGAAGGGATGTCGCGGTCTTTCAAGCCACGTGCCGTTCTCTGGGCCTACTGGTGAATGACAAAATGTTGACATTAGTGCCAGTGCAGGGGATAGAGTTAATCAGAGCATTCCTTGACTCTACCTGCGCCAGAGCGTTCCTGCTGCTGGAAAGGTTCCATGCATCGACGAACCTCATTGCAGAAGTCTCCGCATTCCCTTTGACTACAGTCAGGGTCTGTCTGTGCCTGCTGGGTCACATGGCAGTGTGCACTTCTGTGGTCCTCTATGCCAGGCTCCAGATGCGGCCCCTGCAACAATGGCTGGTGACTATCTATTCCCAGTCCTGAGACCCCCTGGAAAAGATCGTTACCATTCCCCAGGCGATACTTACTACTTTGAGATGGTGGACCGACTGCGGGACAGTCCTGAAAGGGGTTCCGTTCGACCACCCTCCTCACTCCATTGAGTTGGTGTCGGATGCCTCTGATCTTGGCTGGGGGGCACATCTCGGCAACCTCCAGACACAGTGGAGGTGGTCTCTGGAGGGGGTGCAGTTACACATAAACGTCAAAGAGCTCCGAGCAGTCCAGCTGGCGTGCAGAGTCTTCTTGGCCCACCTGTAGGGCAAGGTGGACGAGTCCTGATGGACAACACAGCCTCGATGTTCTACATCAACAGGCAAGGGGGAGCGCTCTCGTTGGCACTCTGAGACTTCTCCATCAGCCACAAAATGCATCTGGAAGCTTGTCACCTTCCTGGCATCAGGAATAAGCTGGCAGACCAGCTCAGCAGAGACTTCTCCTCTCACCATGAGTGGTCGCTGCATACAGAGGTAGCCTGCATGATCTTCCAAAGGTGGGGCACTCCAAGTGGACCTGTTTGCTACCAGACAGAACAGGAAATGCCACCGGTTTTGTTCTTGACAGGGTCTGAACAAAAAGACTCCCTCTCCGATCCTTTCCTCCTGTCATGGTCAGGGAGCCTGATGTACTCATTCCCTCCGATTCCACTCATCAGCAGGGCCCTGGAAAAGATCAAGAGAGACCAGGCATAGGTTTTCATGATTGCCCTGTTGTGGACTCACAGCATTGGTTCGGCACGCTGATGAGCCTGTCAACGGCTCCTCCTTGGCCCCTGCCCAACTGACTGGACCTGCTGTCGCTGGACTACGGTCGGCTCTTACACCCCAACCTCGGGTCCCTCTGCCTTTTGGTATGGATGCTGCATGGCTGAACCTAGAGGAGTGGACTTATTCGAATAAGTCCAACAGGTCCTCCTGAAAAGTAGGAAGCCCTCAACTAGACTGACTTACCTTGGCCAAGTGGACAAGGTTTTCCCGCTGGGTGTCTGAATGGGGCATCTCTCCATCGCGTTCCTCCATACAGGCTGTCCTGGACTATCTGTTCCATTTAAGGAACCAGAGTCTAGCACACTCTTCCATTAGAATGCATCTCGCGGCCATCTCCACTTTTCACCCACCGATCCAAGGACAGACTGTGTTCTCATGACATGACGGTCAGATTCTTGAGAGGGCTGGAGAGACTCTTCCTGCAGGTGGGGGCTCCTGTTCCACAGTGGGATCTTAACTTGGTCCTCCACCCTTTGATCTGCTAGGGTCCTGCTCCCTTTCCCATCTGTCAAGGAAGGTTGTATTCCTGGTGGCGGTGACATCGGCAAGACGGGTCTCAGAAATTAAGGCCTTGACCTCAGAAACGCCATACTCGGTCTTCTACAAAGATAAGGTTCAGTTGCAGCCCCGCCTGGCCTTCCTGTCAATGGTGGTCTCCACCTTCTATATGAACCAGGACATCTTCCTCCCAGTGTTTTGTCCCAAACTGCACAAGACCAGTGAAGAGAGATGTCTTCACGCTCTGGATGTCTGGAGGGCTTTGGCTTTTTACTTAGAACATACCAAGCCTTTCCGTAAATTGACTTACCTCTTCATCGCTACAGCGGATAGGATGAAGCGTCATCCGGTGTCCTCGCAGAGGATTTCCAATTGGATTACCTCATGCATAATGACCAGTTATGACCTGGCAGGGGTTCTGCCGCCACCGATTGTCAGAGCCCACTCAATGAGAGCTCAGGTGTTTTCGGCGGCCTTCTGTCACACAACCCTATCCAGGATATCTGTAGAGCCACAACATGGTCCTCTGTCCACACGTTTATGGCTCATTATGCCATCACACAGCAGGCCAGGGACAACGCTGGACTCGGCAGAGCTGTGTAGCAATCTATACGTCCGTGAACTCATTCCCACCTCCAGGGATACTGCTTTGGAGTCACCTAATATGGAAAGGACATGAGCAAGCACTCAAAGACAGTTAAAAAAAGACAGCTACCTTTTCTGTAACTGGTGTTCTTTGAGATGTGTTGCTTATGTCCATTCCAGGACCCGCCCTCCTTCCCCACTGTTGGCATTTCCGGCAAGAAGGAACTGAGGGTAGCGGGAGCCGGCAGTGCCCCTTATACTGAGCCACCTTAGGGGGCGCCAGAGCTGGTGCCCTACGGATACTGCTGAGGGAAAAACTTGCGGCACTGGTGCATGTGGCGAGAGCACACACCTAATATGGAATGGGCACGAGCAACACATTTAGAAGAACACCAGTTACGGAAAAGGTAACTGTCTTTTTTGATAAAAATCAAACAGATGTGGCCTTGCTGAAATCAAGGAAACGGAAACAGAAACAGAGCCAAGAAAGCCACACAGCCCATCTACCTCGAGTAGGTTGGACCAGTCACAAACCAAAACCTTGGATGTTTTGAAACATGTATAGAATACTATCTGTAAAGCAAACCCATGCCATTCTTGGCTAACGCAGATTAGCAGAGACAACTAGCTCCCCATAACAAGAGAAATAATCCATTTAATCGAGAAGGCAGTCTATGAGCCACCTGAAAAATTAGTTTGACAACTTTTGAAGAAACAGACTGGATGTCAGCAGTCTTGCCAATTTCCTTAATTTTTCCAACTTTTTCTGAGCAAGTTCAGTTGAGAATGTGGTGGCAGTCAAACTGAAACAGCATGTGACCTCTTCTGATGTGTCCTTCACAATCAGACTTTAAATCAGTCTGGACACAGCCTTTCTGGCGCTACTGGATGTATCTTGACAATTATAAATTCAAATGATTACCATGTAACATGTTGGGCACTGTAGGGTCCACACTAAAACCTGGGCTGATGACATTTGAGATGGAGGAGTCCTTTTTCCTTTTCTTTCTTAATGTGGAAGGAATGAACTGATTGTGCAGTTTCCACAAGTTAACGCATTAATTTTTTGTGAGTATATGATGTCTCCATTGTAAATTGGCATTTACTCACTACAGAAACTTAAGTAAACGCTGCTACTTTGTATTCCATTAATTGTACAATGAGTTTGAGTTAAGATTCTTACTAATCTAGCTGGGGGAGCAGGTAAAATTTTAGGCTAGAATATGCAAGACCAATTCAGAATCTCATGTCTTTCTAATCTTTTGAAAATTGTTCAGGGCAAGAATATTTTTTTAGAATATTTGCCAGTGATTGATAGTAAACAGGAAGGTGACAGAATGTAACTAATTGTGAGAAATGGATCTTTGAATTTATAGATATGTCAACGTTTTAATCATAGTATGGTAGTTTTCTGTCATAACAAGTGGGGACATTTTTCTTGGAACAGGGCATATATGAGTGAACATTTATTTAGTCTCCATTGTTCTGGCTTCCAATTTTATAGTTCTTTGTAAATGCTTTCTCTGTAAAACGTTCTCTAACATCATTACTCTAAAATATATCAGTGGTAACAGAATTCTCTCTGCATGTTTAGACTTGAAACACGACTTGAAAATGTTCTGTGAGCTATAATCTACAGAGAAGTTTTAATTGAATAGCTAATCATTTTTGTTAAGCATTTGTTGTATTAAATACCAGTTTTTAAATGATAAATGTTTGTGGTATTAAAATACTTGTTTTATAAAGAATCCTCATCTCAGTAAGCATCTTTAAATAATTCCATTGTTTCAGAGTTCTTAAAGATACATGTGATTTTAGTTTGCAGTTAACATGTTTCGAACATTACCACCATCTTCTAATCCAACGGGGGCAGAATTTGATCCAGAGGAAGATGAACCAACTCTAGAAGCTGCCTGGCCTCACCTACAGGTAATTAGCAATCTCCTCGTTTTATTTGACTAAATAGTAACTAAATTGTGTAATACTATTTTGCAATAATGTGTCTTCCTACTGTGTGTTAAACGCACCAGTGTAAATTCTCTTTTGCAGTCAAAAATACATTTAGTTAATTTTAAGAGCTGGACAGTCTTTGAAATTACATTGTGTAATTTGAAATTATTAGTTTTAATCTTTCAAAAGATGTTAATACGTAAACAACTGAAAAGAAAATTACACTGAAAATCAATCTTTGTAGTTTTAGAGGTCAAAAGTGTGTTGCTTGTTTCAGTACAAACATATGATTTTAAATTAAATAATAAAGATTAAAGTGAGCCTTAGTTGATTATTGTTATTATTCAAGCTTTATTTTTATTATTTATCTATGGCAAGGTTCTAGCTTTAGATGTTTGAAAAATGTGAGCGCAAAGTAAAAGATTTTTCAAAATATGTATTACTGAACACCATGAATGTTAGTATCTATTGGTATGAAGTAAAATTAATTCAGGAATGTAGTATTTGGGAATTCTTTGCAGTTTAAAGAATGTAGCACTGTAAGAAAATACAGCGCCTGATGACATACATTCCCTGCACCAAATTGTAGTATTACTCTTGCTGTAAAGTGATATAAAAATAATGTATAACACGATCTTGAACTAGGAAGTTTCTTTTTGAACAGTGTCAGAATTGAGTTGTAATTGTACTGCTTACAAAAATATAATATTGTATCAAAAAAACTAATGTTATTTCTTTGTGGATTTTTTTCAGCTTGTTTATGAATTTTTCTTAAGATTTTTAGAATCTCCAGATTTCCAACCTAATGTAGCTAAGAAATATATTGATCAGAAGTTTGTATTGCAGGTGAGGTAAAAATGAATATATCTTCAAGCTTTAAATCCAAATTGATTTAAAATGCATTAGATTTGAGTAAAATGTATCTTTCTTTTTCCACAGCTTTTAGAACTCTTTGACAGTGAAGATCCTCGGGAAAGAGATTTTCTTAAAACTACTCTTCACAGAATATATGGGAAATTCTTAGGCCTAAGAGCTTACATCAGGAAACAAATTAATAATATATTTTATAGGTATGTCACAGCTCTGTATTTTGGTACATATGATTAGATATAGTAATTTAGACTTTTTGGTCCCTTATTAGCAAAATCTTCGTTATTTTATTCCGTGTAAACATGTTTGTGTCTAATATTGGCATCTGTTTAATTAAGCAATTCTCAGTGGGATCCAAATCAGGGGAAGTAAAGCATGTGATAAATTTTATAGCTGCAGTTTGGGTACATTTGAGATTCTGCATTTAGATCAGTTTTGTGTCAACTTGACTTTTTATACAGTGCTTTATCAGGGATGAGTTGCTTGAATGATAGCGCCATGTTACCGAGTTCAGTGCATATTTTATTATTATTATTATTCGTTGTTTGTAATATCATAGAACAGAGATACATTTGTTTGTTTTTCATAATACATATATATCCTGGGGACAGATATGGCAACACAGGTGAAGAAAATACATGTGCAGGAACTCACTTCAAAGGGCAAGTTCCATTTCTGAGGGAAGCAAGTACAGTTTGAGGTTGCATAAGCAAAAGATGTCAAATTAGGGGTAGTCCTGATAATCGGTGTCAAAGCACCACAATGGTACTGTTGCTGAAAGTGTATTTGCTCTTGCAAGAAATAGTAATAGTAATGTCTTTGCTTCCACCACTTTGGTTGTGAATTTGGGTTATTAATTTTTTTTTGCATATAGAATCATATCCAGTATTCGTAACTGGATAGTTTTAAGTTCTCAGACTTCCCGATTGGCGCAAACTCAGCTCCAATTGGAAGGTTGTTGAACTGAGGCTGAGCTATTTTGAAATGTTCTGCCCCAGTGTATGTTGCAGGAATGCAATTACTCTTTAATTGATATTATGCCTATTTGTATTATTGCACTGTTACCTGAGTTTCCTTCCTATCTTGACTTTAGATAAATCAATGTTTATAAATTCACAAGTTTAAGGGAATGGTTGAGGAGTAACCTAAAAAATACTGCTAAAAATTGAGTTCATTATAGTGAACCGTTTGTATGCTAGATTTCAGTTAAATAAACATTAGACCTTGTCAGCTAAATATTATATCAGTATTGTTTTCAATAATGTTTCTGTTTCTCTGGAATCCAGAGAGTATTTTTAGGAAACAGAACACATTGCTTATTTGGATTTTTGCTTTCAGCATATTTGGCTTAGAATAAAAATAATGACCCCCTAAGCACTTTATCAAAATGTTTATATTATCTGTGGCAGTAACCACTAGAGTAAATAGATAGTGATCCCCTCTAATAGTTATTGTTACTTTGTCCAAACTTTGCACGCATGCACACATACGCACCCCAGTTCAATAAACACAGATGTAAATTCAGAAGGTCAGAGTAAGGCATTTAGGGTATGTCTACATTGCAATTAAAAACGTGCAACTGCCCTGTGCCAGCTGCCTCGGGTGAAGGGGCTGTTCATTTGTGGTGTAGATATTCGGGCTTGGGCTGCAACCCAAGCTGTGGGACCCTCCCACCTTTCAGGGTCCTAGAGCCTGGGCTCCAGCCCAAGCCCAAACATCTACATCTCAATTAAACAACCTCTTAGTCCAAGCCCTGCGAGCCTGAGTGAGCTGGACAGGCTAGCCATGTTTTTTAATTAGTGTAGACATACCCTTAAAATCAGTGGGGGTTGGAGTTCTGAGTGCAGCAGTAGCAACCCACCGCAAAAACAGAGCTAGTTTCTGCCTCCCTGGCCCTTGTTGAGTAGAAACTTACTACCATGAAACCCTGTTGAAATAGATACTTGCAGAGCTCTGCTTGTGGATAAGGGTAACAAAATCTGGCTTGTTAGTAAGTTGCTCCATACAAAATTGCTACTGCAGTAATGTACCATGTAGAACATTCTGAAAAAGCAAAGTTGGAAAAGGCTTTAGAAATTTGGAAGGAATTTTAAGGAGGGAAGGGAAAAGCTAAACTTATATACCTTGAAATTTTTCACGGGAAACACAGTTCATGACTGTTTCCAAATTTATAGTTGACCTATATCAGCACCTCAGTGTGACATGATATTAAAGTGTTAAGTGGATTTCCAAGCATGTAGCGGCAAACAGCTGGCATATATGGGCTTCATGTTAGACAGGATATGATTGATATATACTCAAATATGGACTCATCACTACTCCATTTGCAAGTAATCAGTTTGCTGCACAATAGGGTCTCAGTACGGGTTCCACAGACTTCAGCTTTTGAAGCCATGCCCTTTGTTTGATGCATCTCGTTTTTCTGTAGATCCAGTATGCTGTATAGCAGTGTTACTTGTATATAGCACATTTTCTTGTCTCTGCCCCTTGTACACTTTTCCTCCTAAAAGCGAACATGTGGCCCCTTGGAGAGAATGGTGCCAACTGCACAACAGCTTTTTGCCAGTTCAGGTGTAGAGGGATCTTATCTCTAGAAAATGCTTTTAGAAAAAGGAACTGAGGAACTGCCTAAAAATAGAGAATACGCCCCATCTGCTCTGTCTTCATGCAGTGGTTCTTGGTCCTGAATACACTGAACCCCACTCTTTCTTAGATGAAGTACTGTTATGTTTTGTTTCAGGGAAAAGGATTTCAAGAAAAGACAGAAAGGGAGTGCATATTTGCTTACAATTTATTTAACCAATAGAGGGTTTTGATTAAGTTAATGCTGGAATGCACAATTTCATGAAACAATATATCTGAAATGTATCCGATTGGAGGTTTATTCTGCCATTTTTTTCCGCATTGGCAGTGTTTTTATGTAATGGAAGCCAAGATTTCAAATCTAGTCATTTCTAGTACATCTTTTGAATGGGTGACAAATATTCTACCCATTCACCTTTTAGTAGTTTGTATAAACAATGGATGGACATTTTTTTCACTTTTCTGCTTCTGTTCTGAAATTTACATGAGGAATGCTGCAGTGAAATCTAGATTATAGTATAGAGAGCACCCTTCTCAAAGTATAAAGAAGAAGCCTTTATCTACCAACTGAATTCTCAAGGACATAGAAACTGAAGTCTTTATGCATCTCAACAAATCTGGATAGAAATTTTGTATAGTACTTCTGGGCATAAAATTCTAAGGAGAAAAATAAGTTTACAAACAAGTTCCTTCAACTGCTTAAGCCTTGAACTTAACTGAAAAATAGTCACATGTACATTTTTTAATGTAATGTACGCCTCTCTAAAACATTTACTTTGCTCATATTTGGTGTGATTCTGCAGGTTCTCAGTGAAACTCCCAGGCCAGGTTTAAGCAGAGTTTCTTTTCTTGCTTCCTTGAATCATAAGTAAAAATTATATGGCTCTCTGGTACTGGGAGATGGATTTTAAAGTTTTTCCTTGTGTATTTATTACTTTAAATATTTTCTTTGTTTTGGTGTTTAACAATTAAATGAAATTAATGTTATCAAATAAAAAGGATTTTCCTACCCATTTCATTTTTTGCTGAAAATTTTCTTATCTGAACTGAGTTACTTTTTCTGGGGAAAATAATACTCAAAGCAAACTGTTTTGAATCCATTCTATAAAAACATTTTAAAATGGGAAACTGTTTTCTGTTCTAAATTTTGTTGATGAAATTTTGTAACAAGTGTTTTCAAAACCTATCTGAAGTATAAATTGGACAAACGTGGAGCTTTAGAGTTTTCGAAAACTTCCAAAAAACCCAACAAATTGTGCCTTTCCACCAAAAGAGAAAACAGAATGTGGAGGCTTGACTTGTCCTATTTATTACTGATCATCTTGGAAACAAATGTATAGTGCAAAACAAATCTTTTAGATCAATATCTGGGAATTATTGGAACACCTCACACACGTTTGCCTTACAAATGGGAGAATAAATTATAGCATTATGCTACACACTCAGTATTGTCTTAATTTTAAAATATAATTTGACTGCATTCAGTTTTTGATCATTACCCCTGCATAAAATGTGACAACTGGAAAAGCACAAGGATGTTTGCTCGTTTTTTCTCTTCAGTGTAGGTGGTTAGAGAACAGTAACTTACTGTGCCAGTTCAGTACAGATGGATATGCCATTGACAGCATTACTGTGCCAGGTATGCAGTTCTGCTACAGAACAGATGTTGCAAGGAAGCAAAACCAACATGAGTATCTTGTAGTCCTAGGACCATGTAAATTTTTAAAATAAAAGCATTCAAAGTGGCTAATTATTGCTATTAATAGATCATTTTGTAAGCACAGCAAAAGAAGCAACTCTAAAGATTTAATTATCCAAAACAATCAAATATATTCCTGACTTGTACATACTATATTTTAAAAAATGGATTTTTCAGCCTGCTGAATATAAATGGTAGTACACTGTCTGAAGTACTAATTTTCCACTTCACATTTTTCTGATGCTACATGAAACATCAGATAGATACGAAGTCATGTCTTGGAGATAGGTCTATATATAGTCAATACTGACTGACTAAAACTGTGTTTCATTTGTTTAGGTTTATTTATGAAACAGAACATCATAATGGCATAGCAGAATTACTGGAAATATTGGGAAGGTAAGTTACCTGTTGTATACCATAAAAATCAAACCATTAAGAATTTAAAAATTGAATAGGGGCTGGAGGGATACATTTCTTCAAAATGTATAACTTTGTATAGTTTGGCAGAGTTATAATTAAGAAGGGAATATGATAACTATCTACTAATATTTAAAGGGTATAAACGCCAGTGAAGGAGAGTAATTGTTTAGGTCTAAAGTGTATGTGGACAAGTTTATCTATGATAGATTAAATTACAGAATTTCAAAAAGAAGTCCTAAACACAAGATCTGCTTGTGTACAAAGGAAAATCTCAGTGCTAGAATGATTTACTGGAGAAGATACTGTAGAGAACTACCTTGCACCTCCAAGGCAATAGACTGCATGACCTAATAGGCCCAATCAATGTCCAATAGCTGTGATTCTCTGCATAAGATTGCTTCTTATTTCACATTGCACAATATGTTGCCAGGATGACAGGTTTAAAATAAATAAATGAAGAAACTGCAAAGTTTAATAATAATTTAAAAAAAAAGGCAGCTCTGGTTTTCTAATAGTTAATATAAGACATTTAGGTTGACTATGTTTGGACTGAAAAGTTAGTATCATGTATAATGATTATTAGTTAATATTTATACAGCATTTATTACCACAGTTTATGCATTACACTCATCACTGAATAGTGGGAAGACTTTAGTTCCCATATCAATGCTTCCCTCTCCCCCTCAATCAATGAGGAATGGCAGGGAATATAACAGAATTCAGAAGGGGTGAGGAAGATTTAAGAGCAAATAGTGGCAAGATGGGGGCCAGCCCCTCCTCCTCTTTAGGTCCTCAACCTTTCCATTAGCTGGGGCAGGGGAGATAATGCTAGTGGAATAGTTTTTGCATGTCCTCTGTTCCTCTGCCCATTAAACTCTCCCAAGCTTTTCAAAAACTTCTTGCTTCTGTTAGCTGCCCTGGCCTCCCTCCCTTTAGTTGCAGCATAGAAGTTATGGTTTTATGATGCTGTGAGTCTGACCAGTTGCCTCTTTTTGAGATGAGGAAATAATTTTTCTGGCAATAGATCTGGTGGGCTCGCAGCATCATGGAAGCACATTTGGGCTGAAAGAAATAGGATATGAAAGTTTAATATTAGGAAAGAGGAAGACTGTTCAGCTCATTGCAACTTGCGGCCAGTGTCCAGAGCAGATAAAAGCTAGAAGGTCCAGCTCCCAGAGGTAAACAAGACCCTGGATTTTGTTAGTGGACCTTGTGCCTATAGGAGATGGGGAGACCTGAATTCTTTCTGGACTGAGATATCTATCCCCTTGGTAGCGTCTGCCTCTCCCCATGTATGGAAAGGGAGCAAGGATTCAGAATTGAGCTCAGTGCCGGGGTAGGCTGAGAAGGTATACTCTGAGTTATTGGCTATGTGGCGGGAGCCCTGTAGCCCCACACTGGAACCAGTTAAATACTTGGTATGGGAGGGCAGAGTGTGGGCACATAGCACCCCTATCCAGTGTTACATTAACGAAGTTGCGACCCGACTCTTAAATCTATCCCATGTCTGTTGCGCATACAGTTGTGTGTCCTGATCAACAATAGAATGATGTCACAGGGTGGGACTCAACCCTGCAGCACCTCCTGTTGGTCGTCTAGGGAATTAGCTTACCAGCCTCCGGAGTGCCCCCTGCTGGCCGATGTCCCGCCTCTCGCTGGTCCCCATGTCCCTTCCAGACCCCAGTGCCCCTTTATCTGGAGGTTCTGCCCCAGCAGTATCCCCCCCCAGTCTCTGGGTCTCCCCTCCCTGGGGAACCCCCAAACCCCCTAATCCCACCTTGCCTCAGCCTATGGGCTACTGCCAGTCACCATCTAGCCCCCTTTCACTGGGTCCAACTGCAGTCTGTATAAGCCAGCCATCATAGGCATGGGGAGGTAGGACCTACTGCCTCTACCTAGCCCCGGGCTGCCCCTTTGCAGCCCCAGAACCTGTTTAGGCCCCACACAATGCCCTGCAGCCTGGGGGGTTTCCCAGCATGAGCTCCCCAGCTCCTCCTACCTTCCCCCAGCGCTGCCCCACCTCAGGTTCCTGTTTAGCTCCCAGGCAGCCAGGTCCTTTTCTCTCTGCTGTCAGAGAGAGACTGCCTGCTCCTGGCCCACTGCCCTTTTATAGGGGCCAGCTGGGCCCTGATTGAGCTGGCCACAGCTGCTGCTGATCCCTTCATCAATGATCCGTTCATCAGCCTGGGCTTTTCTCCCAGCCCTTAGGCCTCTTCCAGGGCTGACTTTTACCCTGTCAGGGCTGGAGCGGGTGACCACCCTGCTACAAATGGTTTTTCGAGTGATCATATGTTAAACATAGATTATCAGATCATTGGAGTACTCATTTTATGTTAATCTCAGCTCACAGTAAATGCTTTTGAAATTACAATTTGTACAAATTTAAGGAAAACAGAGCCTTTATAATCAAAACTGATGTGCATTTTTTCAATTCTGTGACTACCGAGCAAACTCTTGTTTTAAACAGATTCACACATTTTATACTATATGCATGGGTAGATATACTACAGAGACTTTTCAGATACTTAAATGTTAGAATAAAATAAACTGATTAGTGAAATTTGATAATTTACATTGTGTGCATCTATGTTTGCTGGAAAAACATTGAAATTATAGCTGAAATAGCTTGGACCTATGCATAAGTTTGTCTTGAATAGTTATTTATATATCTTATTTATTGAAATGTTCAACAAGTAAAAGGATTCCAAAGTTAACAGTAAAAAGAAAAGGAGTACTTGTGGCACCTTAGAAGCTAACAAATTTATTTGAGCATAAGCTTTCATGAGCTACAGCTCAACATATTCCAGAAGTTATTTACAGTCAAGTAATGTTGACCAACAAGTTACAAAAGAGAAAGCAGTAATTGGGCTTTCTTGAAAAAGCCCTAAGAAATGCACATTCATCTGAAATTAGTTTGTCATTAACCTGTTTCCACTGTATTAGCAGAAAACACAAACCGATGATTTCACATCTCTAAGAGAGTTCTCGAAATGAAGCTCCAAAAAATACTTTTTTTAGACATGGCTCCCACAAAACTAATTGCACAATTGGAATGCAACATAAAAGTATATAAAATTAAAAGCATGAATATTTATTACTGCCTTACTGTTGAAAAGCTGCCCCAGTGTTGAAACTTTTCTGCCACGTTATTACTCTGTCATCCTGCTTGCTACCCCTAGAAGGTGTGGAGCAGTTATTAGAACTATTAAGGTCTAAAGTTAAATACAAGTACTAGATAAATATTTCACATTCTCCTCAGCTGGATGAAAACTAAACTGTTTTTTTAATCTAAATATCCAGTACTTAAATTCAGATTTTTGAATTGTGAATTCTCCCATATATGGCAGGTGATCCACTTTCCTCCCCACTCTAAGCAAGATTTTTGTGGAGGAGGCTACTGACATACAGCTCCCTCTAGGTAATAGGTTTTTCTTCTTTAGTGCCTGCTCATGTCGATTCCATTCTTGGTGTGTGCACGCTCACGTGCACAGTCTGAGATTTTTTTTTGCCTTAGCAGTATCTGTAGGGTTGGCAGTGGCACCCTCTGGAGTGCCACGTTCATGCGTTGGTAAATTAGGCACCACCGGCCATACACCCTCTCAGTTCCTTCTTACCATCTGCATAATGACAGGTTTCAGAGTAACAGCCGTGTTAGTCTGTATTCGTAAAAAGAAAAAAGAAAAGGAGTACTTGTGGCACCTTAGAGACTAACCAGTTTATTTGAGCAGTTTCCACGATATGCTATGCATCCGATGAAGTGAGCTGTAGCTCACGAAAGCTCATGCTCAAATAAACTGGTTAGTCTCTAAGGTGCCACAAGTACTCCTTTTCTTTTTTCTTACCATCTGTGACAGCTGGTCAGAGCACCTTTCCCTTGCCTCTCAAGTGGATAGTGGTTCTTTCTAGCATTTATTGCTTGTTAATTTTGTATATAGTTTGTTTACAGTAGTTAGTGGTGTTAAGTAGTGTAGTTAGTAAGTAAGAGTCCCAGCAGGGATGGTCCATAGGTTCTAAGCCTTGTTCTTTCTGTAAAAGGCCTGTGTCCATTAGCAACCCCCATAGCAGCTGCCTAAAGTGCTTGGGAGAGTCACATGTGAAGGACAAGTGTCGCATTTGTAAGAACTTTCATCCTAGAATTCAAAAGGAGCGCAACATTCATCTAAGGGCCCTCCTCATGGAGGCTACGCTTTGCCCAGCGTCAGAGCCTTTCCACTCTGACTCTTCACCCAGCACCTCGGCATTGGTGTGGAGTGCACCTCCAGCACCAAGTTCTGCCCAGCACTGCTGTCCTTCGCTGGTGCCAAAGAGCACCTGAAGAAATGAGACTCTCCGGCACCGTGCAAGAAGGGTCAAGGGCAGTGTTCACTCTAATTTTTTACGTCCATGTGCAGAATGAATTTTATTATGTGCGCCAATATGGAGGTGATGTGTGGTGGGGGTGGGGCCAAGGGGTTCGGAGCGTGCCAGGGGGCTCGGTGCTCGAGCAGAGGGTTGGGATATGTTGGGAGGGGGGTGAGGGCTCTGGCTTGGGGTGCTGGCTCTGGGGTGGGGGAGGGGATTTGGCTACGGGAGGGGACTCAGGGCTAGGGCAGAGGGTTCTGGCTGGGGGTGCAAGCTCTGGGATGGGGCCAGGAGGAGGGGATTGGGGGGGGGGTGAGGGGGCTCTGGGCTGGGGTAGAGGGTTGGGGTGGGAGGGTGAGGGCTCTGGCTGGGGGTGTGAACTCCGGGATGCAGGCTGCCCCGGAGCTGCGGCAGAGAGGGAGGACTCCCCCCAGCCCTCTCTCACTGCAGCAACGCCAGCGGGGGTAGAGGTGTCCCTCTCCAGCAGCAGTAGCTCCGGCTGGCTGTGCTGGGGGGAGAGGAGCCTCTCCCTGGCTGCGGCAGCTTCAGCTGGGCTGGGCCCTTGATAGCCTGCTGTGCGGCTGCGCAGCTTAGCGGGAACTTAAGTCCAGGGGAGTTGGGCAAAGGACCCAGTTCAGCCCGTCCGCCCACTCCAGATCCTCAAGATGGTTCATCCCCTGCTGGATCATTCAACCCCATTAGGGATCCGCCTTTGACTCCTGGGAGCAGTAGGGGCCCCAGGCACTTGGCAGGGCTATTAACGTCTGAGAGCCTCCTGGCGGCCAGGGACCAGAGAATCCTCCCGGTGCTGTGCACGACCTTAGATACAGTTAAGTTTCCCCAGGCCGGTAAGCCAGCCATGAGACCTCCTCAGAGGGCAGCCAAATGCCATCGGTCCCTGGAGCAAAGACAGCGTTCCCTGTCTCCAGGGCTGAGATTCCCGACTCTGTAACCTGGATCTCCTGTCAGACAGCCCAAGTCATCAGCACCGCACTCGTGGTCACCATCAACATGGTGCGAATTGCCCACAGTGAGGCATCAGTCTCTGTACGACCAACACCAGTCGTCGTCCTGCCAGTCAACTCCCTGGTGCAGATCTCTGTTGGTGTGTCGTTCCCCCCAGGCACCAGACTGGTTCAGCATTGGTGACCAGTATCCCCACTTGGGTCTTTGGATAGGCGCCGATCCCTCTATTCAAGGCATCACTCTCCCGCAGCTACGGTCAGCCTCTACAGCCCCACCATGGTCACCAGAAGGGGACTCGTCTGGAGCGGAGCGGAACTTCAGCCCCTCACCGTGACAGCAGCAGCGGCCCTTGTGGGCGCCTGAGGCTGCCTCAACTACCATGTTGCCAACCTAGGAGCCAGTGGACTGCACAGTGGCCATATTGGAATGTGTGGGGCATGCCGATGCCCTTCTTGCACTTCTCCTCCCTTGCTGACTTGGAGAAGCAACCCCTGGCACTGACGGCACTGGGCTCGGTGCGTGGAGTGGAATCTGATACTGGGGGTTGAAGAGCAGGTATCCACTCCAAAGGAACCTTCCCCTACAGGGGACAATGTTCCAGGCCCTTCCCCAGTAGTCCAATCCTCGTCCTCATTGCCAGCTGAGGTGGTAGTAGGGCCCTTGCATGCCAGTCCACTGGATGACTTTAAGGAGTACCAAGTCCTGCTCAGGAGCGTGGCTTCAAACTAAGGCTTGGAGATGGAAGAAATGGCAGAGCAGTCTGACACTTTATTCAACTTGCTAACGGCATCAGCCCCTGTGTGGGTCGTATTGCCAGTGTATGACAGGATTTTAAACATAGCCAAGGCCCTCTGACAATCCCTGTGTTCTATCCCACCCACCTCCAAGCAAGCTGAAAATAAATACTTCATCTCTGCTAAAAGGTTTGAATACTTATACCCACCCGCCTCCAGGGTCACTGGTCATCTCGGCGGCCAATGAAAGGGACAGGGAAGGGCAAGCCAGTTCCACACCCACAAATAAAGACACCAAGAGGCTGGATCTTTTTGGAAGGAACATTTATTCAATGGCCACACTTCAGTTTAGGGTGTCAAACCACCAGGCTTTTTTGGGGAAATATAGTTTTAATCTGTGGGACTCCCTCAAAAAGTTTGACTCCCTGCTCCAGGACTTGGGCCAGGAGTTTACCACCATTTTGGAGGAAGGTACCTCCAGATGGCGTGGGACGCGGCCAATTCAGTGGCTAGGGTCAGTGCCGCGGCCATGGTAATGTGGCACAGTTCCTGGCTTCAGTCTGTGGGTCTGTCCCAGGAGATACAGTCCTCCATCCGGACCTTCCGTTGACGGAAGGGGGCGCTTCTTGGAGCAGACGGATGCAAGGCTGCATGGACTCGAGGACATTAGAGATGCTTTCCGCTCACTAAGCCTGCCACACCGCAGATGGTGAGAAAACCGTTCAGACTGCCTCCACCTCCTAGGCCTTGATCTCCTCAGCAGGGCTCCTCTAGGAGAACAGACAAAGATTCAGGGTTCAGCCATCATTGCCCCTCCACCTCCCGTTTGCCTGTCCAGCAAAATACCCAGAGGGCCAGAAGCGCTCATTTTGAGGATGTGCTTGAGGACCGCGCCTGAGTCAGTTCTCAGGATCCACCCTACTCCTTCCTGAACCGCCTTCCAGTTGGCTTGGTCATGAGTAACCTCAAACCGTTGGATGCTCGGTATATCATCTCTGGGCTACGCCCTCCAATTCTCGGCTGCCCCTCCCTCCCACTCCCCTTAGGTCCCTGAAAAGGGATGGCTTTCTCATGAGCAACTCCTTGCTCAGGAAGTAGAAAATCTCCTACAGCTAGGAGTGGTGGAGGAGGTTCCTCAGGACATGAGCGGGAAGGGGGGTTCTCCCACTGTTTCTTAATCCTGAAAGTGAAAGGGGGCTTAAGACCCATTCTGGACTTGTGACTCCTCAAAAAATATCTCAAAAAGGTGAAGTTTTGCATGGTCTTCCTGGCCTCCATCATCCCTTCCCTGGATCCTGGAGACTGTTACGCCGCCCTCGACTTGATGGACGCATAGTTTCATATCTCCATTTTTCAAGGACACAGATGGTTCCTCTGTTTTGTGGTGGGCCAGCGTCATTTCCAATTCATGATGCCTCCCTTCGGACTCAGCAGCCCCGCCAGTTTTCACAAAATGCACGGTGCCAGTGGCTGCTTACCTGAGGCATCGAGGGGTCCAGGTTTATCCGTACCTTGATGACTGGCTCATCAAGGGCAGATCTCGGGGTGAGGGTCAAAGGAGCCTCGATCTGGTATGTTCCACCTGCAACAATCTGGGCCAGTTAATAAAAAGAAATCGACCTTAATACTGGTGCAACAGACAGCTTTCATAGGGCGGTCCTCGACTCCACAAGAGCCAAAGCCTTCCTTCTGGATGCCTGTTTCTGAGCCATGTCAAACCTGATCTTGCATGTGAGAGCTCACACGTGCCTGAGCTTGTTAAGCCATATGGCAGCCTATACTTACGTAATCAGTCACGCGCGGTTCCATATCAGATCCCTGCAAGCATGGTTGTCTTCGGTCTCCATCCCCAACAGCACAATCTAGACCGCGTGGTCAGGGTGCTGGATCACATACAGTCATCCGTGAAATTGTGGGTGAAACCTGGATCAGTGTTGCAGGCATTTCCCTTTGTAGCCCCATCACTGACACTGGTCTCCGATGCCTTGAACCTGAGGTGGGGGGCCCACCTGGCTGATATCAGCACACAAGACTGTTGGTCGTGAGATGATTGTTCCCTCCACATAAAGGTCAGAGAGCTCAGAGCGGTTTGCTTGGACTATCAGGCTTTCCTGCTTCATGTGAAGGGCAAGGTGCTGCAGATCCTAAAGGAAAATACCGCTGCAATGTTTTACATCAGCAAGCAAAGCAAAACCTGATCATCAGCCCACTGCAAGAAGCGCTCTGGGACTTCTGTGAGCAGCATGCCATTTATCTCATTGCCATGCACCTTCCCGTGGCCAGGAACGTGTTGGCAGATCACCTCAGCAGGACCTTTTGGTTTTGCCACGAATGGTCACTCCATCCAGAGGTGGTTAGCATCATCTTCCAAAGGTGGGGAACTCCCTGTTCTGCCGGAACGCAAACAAATCCACCCAGGAAGTGCTACATGTTTTGCTCAATTTTGGGGGATCAACAGAGGCTCCCTGTCAGATTCGTTTTTGCTTCTGTGGTTGGGGGCCCGAATGTACTCCTTCCCATCAGTGCCATTAATCCACAGAGTCCTTGAGAAGATGAAACAGGACAAGGCGAAGGTTATCCTGATAGTCCCGGCTTAGCCTTGCCAATACTGGTTCGGCACCCTGCTGGACCTCTCAGTGGTGGGTCTGCTGCAGCCGCCCCTCTGGCCGGATCCGCTGTCTCAGAACCACAGCAGTCTTCTGCACACGAACCTGGCTGCGCTGCACCTGACAGCTTGGCTGTTGCATGGTTGAATGCAGAGGAGCAGGAGTGCGCCGTCTCCCCAGGTGGGTAAGCCAGCCATGAGCCCTCCTCAAAGGGCAGCCAAACGCCGTCAGTCCCCAGAGCAGAGAAACTGTTCACGTGCTGGGCCTCAAACCAGGGTATTCGGCCTGAGCTGGCTTCAGTGCAGTCGATCTTGGACTACTTTCTGCACCTCAAACTCCAGGGCCTGTCTCTTTCATCGGTTAAGGTTCAATTGGCCACTATTTCAGCCTTCCACCCTCCATTCCAGGGCAGGTCAGTCTTCACTCATGACATGACGGTCTGGTTTTTGAAAGGTCTGGAGTGACTATCCCCATGTCCATGACCCTGTCCCTCCTTGGGACCTGAATCTCATGCTGTCACGGCTCACAGGTCCCCCCTTCAAGCCTTTGGCTTCCTGCTCCCTTCATATGATTTATGAGGAGAGGCTGAGGGAACAGGGATTATTTAGTCTGCAGAAGAGAAGAATGAGGGGGGATTTGATAGCTGCTTTCAGTTACCTGAAAGGGGGTTCCAAAGAGGCTGGAGCTAGGCTGTTCTCAGTGGTAGCAGATGGCAGAACAAGGAGTAATAGTCTCAAGTTGCAGTGGGGGAGGTTTAGGTTGGATATTAGGAAAAACTTTTTCACTAGGAGGGTGGTGAAGCACTGGAATGCGTTACCTGGGGAGTGGTGGAATCTCCTTCCTTAGAGGTTTTTAAGGTCAGGCTTGACAAAGTCCTGGCTGGGATGATTTAGTTGGGGATTGGTCCTGCTTTGAGCAGGGGGTTGGACTAGATGGACCTCCTGAGGTCCCTTCCAATCCTGATAGTCTATGATTCTACTCTCATGGAAGGTCTTGCTTCTGGTAGCGATAACGTCTGCGCGTAGGGTCTATGAGATTAGGGAGCTTACCTCGGAGCTGCCCTATATGGTGTTTTACAAGGTCCGCCTGTGACTGCACCCGGTTTTCCTGTCCAGGGTAGTTTCTCAGTTTTATACAGGCCAGAACGTATATTTACTTGTCGTCTTTCCAAAACCTCATAAATTGGATGAGGAGCACAGATTATGCTCTCGGAACCTCAGGAGGCTGCTAGCCTTTTACATCGAAAGAACCAAGCCATTCCGTAAGTCAATGCAGTTGTTTTTCAAGTGGTAGACAGGATGAAAGGTCTTCCAGTGTACGGCCAGAGAATTTCATCATGGATCACCGCCTGCATCCGTTTTTGCTTTGATCTGGCAAAAGTGTCTTCATCGGCAATTGTAACTGCCCACTCGACTAGGGCACAAGTCTTGTTTGCAGCTTTCCTGGCTCAAGTACCGATTCAAGATATCTGTTGGGCTGCTACCTGGTCATCCATTCACACATTCATGTCTCATTTCACGCTTACCCAGCAGGCCCGAGATGATGCTGGCTTTGGTAGAGAAATGTTACAAACTGCATGACCATGAACTCTGAGCCCACTTCCAAGGATACTGCTAGTGAGTCACCTAGAATGGAATTGACATGAGCAAGCACTCGAAGAAGAAAAAACGGTTACCTACCTTTCGTAACTCTTCTTCTTCAAGATGTGTTTCTCACGTCCATTCTATTACCTGCCCTCCTGCCCCTCTGTCGGAGCTGCTAGCAAGAAGGAACTGAGAGGGCTAGAGTCAGCGGCGCCTAATATACCGGTGCACGAGCGTGGCACTCTAGGGGGCAGCACTGCCAATCCTATGGATACCTCTAAGGCAAAAAAAATCTCCTATGACTGTGCATATGGGAATGCATACACCTAGAATGAACATGAGCCACACATCTTGAACAACAGTACAAAAGGTAGGTAACCTGTTTTTTGTTGTGTAATTGCTGTAAAAGGCAGATCAGAGCCAAGACAAAATTAATTTGGAGGCCTTCATGGAGATACCACTTGGATTTTTGTTATAAAGAGCTGTTTCCTATACCAACAGTCAGTCCACAGTGCCCATTCCAGAAGATTGTCTACGTAAAGGAGTAAACCAAATTACGTTATTGGCTTGTCTTTGGATCCTAGTCACATTGTGAATTTTATTTTATTTTATAAAGAGATAATTCTTTAAAATATTAAATATAAAAAAAAGCCAAGACACCCTGTTTATTTAGCTTCTCAGTCATACTATCAGCAATATGTGGTGTCAATATTAACTTTATCCTTATTGCTTGCCATAGCAAAGCACAAGTGCCTGCTAAAAGAGATTTTTCTTTGTGCCTGTTTGGGATCTAATGCATTACTAAGAGACTCACTGGAGGAACAGAAAGTCCTTGTCCTAGGCTGGCTGACAACTGGAAAACTTCAGTCATTCCTCTTTCTGTTCCAGATCCCTGAATCTTCCTTAAAGGCGCACTGTTAACTTTAAAAAAAAAAAAAAAAAAATTAAAAATTGCACTTTCAGGAAAAACTTATCTACCAGACATCTAAGATTAGTAGTTCTCACACAGTTGTTCAGAGGCTTGCAGAGAGCTGGCCAGTGACATGGCATGTTCTGGCTGCTAAATAGTATTAACTGGTGTTAAAAAAAATACCACTTTTACTTGTAAGCAATTACTTCCGTTGCTATAGGGAAATTACATAATGCTGAATGGAAGGGCAGACAGTATTCCTATTAAGATGTAATTCACACTGCAGAATCTCCTGCTTTGGAACAAAGGCTTGAAATTTTGCAAGGGGGTTTGCCCTTGTGTCAGGGGATGTGCCTTTTGCTGTCTTTGTGAAAAATCTCAGGCACGAGAATTGAAAGTAGGGAAAATGTCTTTCCTGTGCTCTCAGTATTCCCCCCTATACTGGTGCCCAGGCAGCAAAGTGGTGAAAGAGGAAGCTGCCTGACTTTAGTGCAGAGGGATGAGGGTGAGGGTAAGGCAGGGAGTGGGGTGCTTAGGAATGGGAGTATTTAGATGTAGAGGGGTGAGTGGGGCAGGAGCTGGTGGTGGGAGGAATGGTCAGGATCAGTGGTGGGGACAGACTGGCTTGGGACACAGGGACAGAAGGGTCTGTAACCACATAAGAACACTTCCCTCCAGAACCCAAGAATCCTGAGTCTCTCCGTTCTTCTGCTGCCAGACAAATAGTTGTGAAACCCACTCACAAAGTTTGTTCTCGCCCTGTAGTGGCAGGTCCACAGACGATAACAGCCTCTACTGCTACCAGTTAGTCCTTTAGCTCAGGTGGTAGAGGTCTGTGCTGTGAATCTAAAGGTTTGAACTTTGCTGATGACCCTAGTTGGGGGTCAGCATAGTTCCAGAAAACAACATCCAAAAAAAGTTCAGGTTGCGAAGTCAAGCACTTTCAGAATTTAAGGTTGCTTATGCCTTATGATATGCTGTAATTACATGATCACATGCTATTTTTTTTCTACGGGACCCCGGCCTCTTTCAGTGCCCAAGAAGGATGGTTTTATAGGAATGAATCAGTATTGTATAGTTAATGAGGCTAGTGTTTGTAGGATCCCTGCTTGTTTTTTGCAGAAATTGGAATGTGTGCAGTGAATGAGACAGGCCATTACAGGATGAGAAAGGAAGTTGAATGCCATCCTGAAGAATTGGATTCTATCCCTGCCTCTGCCATGTAGTTCCTATGTGATGCTGGACAAGTCACGTAAAGGAAAATTTTCATAGTTAGCTACTAATTGTGCTGAGTGCTCACAACTGCAACCAAAGTAAATTGGAATTGTGCTTCAAACATATAAAGTGCTATGAAATGCTAATTACTCTGAAGAATCAGTCCCTATGTGTTTTAAGCTTGGCACCCAAAATTAATGGACACTTTTATGACAAATTTGCCTTAATTGTTCTGCCTCAGTTCCCCAACTACAAAATGGTGACAACACCTAATCTCCCAAGAGCATTAAGAAAATAAATTCATGTTTTGAAACACTCAGATATTATGATGAGAGCACCATGGAAATGTCTGTGAGGAAATGAATAATTTTGTATTCAGTGTGGGGTTTGCATGGCGTGTTAAATAAGGCCAGATGCCACACATTGAATGAGGAGGATAAAAAGAAATAATCAATAACTAACTACTCATTCAGTGAATGAAGTACGGGTCATGTGGAAAAAATGGTATATGATAATGTAATTATAGACTGCATTATAGTGTGCACGTACAAGGTGCAGGGAATTAAGTTTGCAAAAGCAACCTTCATTCTGGCATTTTCTAACTTTTGAGTGCTTGACTTCGCAAGCTGAATGCTCTTAACGTAGTGTTTTAGGATGTAATAGTTCAGCACTTTATCAGTTCCCCTCTTGTTTGTGAGAGCCTTCCATGCTAGTTAATGTGAGATGAAAACATCTGAAAAATAAGAACATGTGATTGTAAAACCACAAAAATTGGCAGTGAGACTCCAGTTGTAGTATGTGAAACTATTTTTAATTCCGTTTTTTTAAAGTTGACAGGTTTTCAAAAGGCCATTCCAGATAAAAAGATCAAAGGGTACAATGCACCCAGTAATGAGTAACACGTGTCTTTACTCAATTGGTGTTGGGAGCTCCATGTGCTGTGATGCTGTCTTGTTGCCTGCTCCAGTGCTAAAAAACTACCCATTTCCCAATAGAGTAATCCTGTCTCCGATCTGTGTACTCTCCTGGATCGGACTCCCAGGTGTTGGGTCTTTGGTTGATTCCCTCATCAGGAATGAATTAGCTGGCTTTCAGCAGCTGGGAAGGGCATTTATTCAGAACTTTGTTTACAAGGAGGTGGAAAGATTGGAAGCTGGAGGGGGGAACTGGGTCTTTTATGGAACTTGGAGGGAGGATTTCGGCACCTGGGAAAGACGCAAGTTAGAACTCTTGATATAGGGGATGTGAGGATGTTGATTTTACCATTGGTTGAATTTGTATTCTGCGCTCTAGGTAATTAGACTTAAATATTCTTAAAATTTTGTTCTATTTTTATTTAAATAATGACCCCCTTCTTCAACATGGAAAAAATGCTACATTAATGTTCTATGGGAGAGAGCTCAAAGAAAAACAACTTGGAACAATTAAAATAAAGAACAAAGAAATGATTTTCTTATACTTAAAAAGTTGGCAATAGTGAAAATTTTGAACATGTACTGATTTGAAACTGATTTTAAAAACTTCTAATTTTTTTTACAGTATAATTAATGGATTTGCCTTACCATTAAAAGAAGAGCACAAAATTTTCTTATTGAAGGTGTTATTACCTTTGCACAAAGTGAAATCACTCAGTGTCTACCACCCACAGGTAAATTAATTTGTTTATGAAGTGTTATAGATTCTGTTCCACAGGATGGTCCAGGGAATAAAATGCTGAACTGGGAGTTGGGAGACCTGGGATTTATTTCCAGCTCTGCTATTGGCCTGCTGTGTGACCTTATGCAAGTCACTTCCCCTCTCTCTGACTCAGTTTCTTCATCTGTAAAATGGGGTAAAGATACTCTTTTAAAAGCATTCTGAGATCTGTCGATGAAAAGCACTGTATAATATCACAGAAAAACTTATCCTTTTAATGAGAATGTACCTTTAGTGGATCTTTTTTTAAAAGATCCATTATATGTGGTATGCTTTACTTGGATAATTTAATATTTTAGTTCAGTTTGTTGTAACTTTTTGGTGCCCTGGATGTTTTGCTAAGTCACTTATTTCTTCAATATGCATTCATTAAGTGGATGTTACTGAAGAGGTGGAATGTAAAACCAAATACCTGAAAAATGAGAAAAAAATGTAAGTGTTGAAACAACCTGTGTAATAACATTAGGACCACTCCATTCTGTTGCTTTCATACTCCTTGAACCTTTGTTAGGCTCACAGTAGGGAGCCACAAAGGATTCTAGATTTGGAACTGCACTGTGATATGCTGAAAATCTGTCTAGAAAAAGCTCCTTTTAGATACCCAGGAAATTGTTCAGTAAATCAGCCTGTTCCCAATCACTTTTTAATGAATACATACCCAATATAGAAAGCACTGTGTCTTTTTATGTAAATTTGATAAAATGGTTGTATTAAATTTAAACCAGCTTTTATGTGAAAGTTCTTTTCTAGTAATTGCTTTGACTCATTTTTAACTTAGTGTTAATTTCACTTTATTAAAGATCAAGAAATAGAATTTGAATCTTAATCTAGGACTTCATCTGAAGTTTCTGTGAGGAAATGAATAATTTCAGAATTGGGACCAAAATAAGTCTGGGATGAAGAATCAAATGGCCAGTTAAGAACAGCTGTGGTTTTTGTGGGGATTTTTTCCTCGGCAACTCACAAAATAGTCTAAAAAGTATCCTGCAGCCATCCCTACACCACAGTCCTTTGTAACCTCAAAGGATTGTGAGGTTTGTGAAAATTACTGTTTCCTCACTGGTGCTGTGTCGCTAGGATTTCTGAGGGCATGCATGTCCAACAGTTCTGTGCACTGCAGTATGCTGATTCTTTTCCAGAATGCAAACACGCTGAAAGCCACCCAACTTTTGTTCTAGACCCTTACTCACTATAGAAGCAAGCATACTTGGAATACAGTTTTTTTCAAAATCATTTGGTTCATTTCAAGATCTTTATCAGGGCATATCTTTATTGAAAAAGAAAAAAGAAACAGCAAAACATGCAAACATGGTGACAGGGGATCAGATCAGTGGTCCATCTTGACTAGTGTCCTGTTTGTGACAGTGACCAGTACTAGCTGCATCAGTAAACGGTGCAAGAAACCACGTAGTGGGCAATTATGGTACTCTCAAAGGAAGTCTCCTCCTACTTCCCATTAGGGGTTGGATTATGATTGAGACATGAGTGTTTCTATCAATTCCAAAACCAGGGGTTAATCAGAGATCAAAGCTTTTCCATGGCAATGGAAGTAATGTTCTGGTTAAAGACTGTTACCCTTCAAGGCGGTTCACATAAAGGATACAAAAACAGGAATAGGGAGAGTTGTGGTGCTCCTTTTAGTCCTCCACAGCCCAGAAAGCACTTTAGACTTGCTAGATAGCCAGGAACCCTACATTGTACCTGCAGAAAACACCAGACCTTTTGAAACAGGCACTCCTTCATTCAGACTGGAGACACTTACAGTTAAGAACTTGGGCATCAGAAGAAAAGTGTAGTTCAATATGGATTCTCCTTTAACCTCTGATACAGTTTGCTATCCTGACAGAACTCAACCAGGATATTTCATTCATTCACTGATCTGGTCAAATTCGCATTTCAGGTCTGAGGAAAAACAAAACTCTTTGAGGCAGGAATTTGCCTCTTTGTGCAGTGCCTAGCACAAGGGAGCCCTGACCTCTAGATGCTACTGTGATACAAATATTATAATCCCCAAGTTCTAGTGACCTTGGCTAGAAGGTTTGATTAGAGTCCTACAACTAGGCACCATAGAAACATGACATGAGCCATAGCAGTATTTATGGACAGGGCACATTGGATTCTCCATTTGAGTGTAGGTGCCAATTTTAATCACAATGATTAAATTAGACAAGCATGTGGCTGGTCTTTCTAGTTGCCATTACCTCTAAAAGGCAAGTTTTAGAATTAGTTCCTATAGCCATACAGGAATCACACTTGTAGCTCCAAAAACCTTTCTGTTCAAGGCAAGTTCCTCTTTACACAATTGGTGGAATAGTTCTCTCTTCATTCTGTTCTAACTCTTGGATGGTTGGGGCATATATGGGCATTCCTAGAGCTTCTCTCCAAATTCAGCCACCATGGTAGTCTGGTAAATGACCAGAATATAAATAGAATTTTTTTTCTAATACATTAATACATTGTATTAAGTCGTCTTAATATTAATAATTGTTGCTGTAGTGTTTCTATAGCTGTAATAAGAACTTTTTGATGACCTGAGCTGACGGTCGAATCATAATGCTGGAGCCTCCAGCAACAATATTGATCCACCTCCAAATTCCACAGGTGGAGGGGCATTAGCCCCTGAGTAACGAATTCAGAGAGAAGCTGGTAACAGAGAGAAAATTATCAGGTAATAAATTTCTCATTCATGCATCTTTTGGAACTCAAATCAAGATTTCTGGCATCAATGCATGTAACCTTTAACTTGCTGCTGCTTCCATCTGAAGACGATCTAGTTGGAACAAAGCAAAAAGGAGAGTAGCTGTTTGTCAGGGATGTGACAAAAACCAAGAAATAAGGAATTTACAGTAAATCCATGCTTTGACATTTGTCTCAAATCCTTCTTGTATTTCATTGATCTTTTGACGGAACTTAGTTATTATGAAAGCGAAGGACTAAATAGGATTGGTTTACAGGTGCTATGCAGTGTTCCCCACACTGCTCCCAATGAACATGAGTCCTGACTTTGTAACACCTTGTTCTGACATTACTTCAATGCTGGACCATGATCAAAAAGTGCCATTGTGACACATTGTGTATATTACAAAAACATTATACAAATGAAGATTAGGATAAAACCACCAGAACTCATCCCTTAATCTTTAAGTATAATATTTGAAGGTAATGCATTCTAGAATTTGCTTTTCTTTTTAATTGTTTTAACTAATTTAATTCTTTCAGATAATGTGTGAATTTTTTTCTTCCCACCTACATATAAAATATGTTTAAAATTAGCCTTCGTTGGCTTATCTTCCTCGTGTTCTCTGATGAATTAGAGACCGTATGTTTCTTTTCTCCAGCTGCAACCCAGTTCCCAGGGAATTCAGAGCATTCCATATCTATATTATATGAGAAATTGTATATTGACAGTTTTTTATAAGAGACACCTGACTCTCTTATCCAGTGAGTCCAGTTCAAACAAATTGCATGCACCTTGGAACAGTTCTACTGGTTTAAATTGATACTTAAGTCACAACCTCCCTTCCTCTCTTCATCCTTTTTATTACCTCCAGGGAGCACAGAATCTATGCCTCAACCCTTTACTTCATTTGTCCTTTTCAGCTCCCCCTTCTCCCTCCCTCCCCCCCCCAAAAAAAAAAGACAGCAAAGAATCTTAAGCAACCAGCTTCAGGGCAAAGCCAAAACTTCTGTGGGGGAAACACTCACTTCCAGGCCTCCTTCCCATTCTACCCATGGTGAGGCACTGAGGTTTCCCAGTTGTTTAACAATGTCTTAGGTCGGGTGCACGCGAGATCAGCCTTTTCCTTTGCCATCCCCACTCTGCTCCTTTGTTGTATAACCAGGATCCCAGTTGGAGACATGGTTCTATCCCCATCATTTTTCCTTCAGTCTTTTGGGCTTTAGCCTCCATTCATCTTCCTGTGATCTGCTCTCAGCCAGGGAGACTTTGAACTGCCAACCGTTGTTCTTCAGTAACAAGAATATATCCAGTCTCTGCCTCTTTCATCTGCCTGTGTCAGATAGGAAGGCTTTCTTGTGCTCATTGGCTACAGAGGACAAAAATCTCACCACAAAAACAAAACATAGACTCTCTTCAGTCATCACCTGGAGTGTATGACTTTTTTGGGGTGGGGGGGTTAAGTTTTAGCTAGAGGGCATTATCGGGGCTGTTCTTCACATCATGTTGCCTCAACTGATCACTCCACCTGTCCCTTCACATTCCTTGTTTCCCAGCCCTTTTTTTTTCTAGGCATCCCTGTGAGTGACTTGATTAAAGATTGACCATTTTCTTTCTAGCAAAGTGGAAACATGTTAGTTGATCAGAAGACCTCCTAATTCCATCAGCTGTATGCTTATTATCTGGAGTACAGAAAGCAATCTCTTTTGGGATTTAGGCTCAGGTATGCCTCTAGTCTTTGCCTACAGGGGAGAAGGGTTCTTTCTGAGTTTTCCAAACTGTCGAATCTCATACCCGTCAGGTTCCAGGCTTGAAATCAATTGTTTGAGGCTTCATGTACAGTGCAACAGAACACTCTAAAAGTTTGATTCTGCTTTCAGAAGCACTGGGCTTTTGCATTGGATGGAAATTACAGGCTTCCATCAGAGTAGTTAATTTACAGGATAAAGATATCTGGGTGGATTGTGCCAGCCGGCAGAAGCTGACCCTGGAAGAGCCTGAAGCTGAAGATGTTCCAGTTCATTCCTCGGCATCAGAGTCATCCATCAGTGGATTGGTCTGCAACCAGAAACTCAGCAAAAAAAAAATCCAGGTTTTCTTTCAGTGACCCAACCCATTGGTTTGGATGTTTTTTCAGTGTATTTGGGGAGAGACTTGGGCGACGACATTCCATCCATTGCTGAGACTTGCAAAATCCAGTAGCGCATATAGAAGAGTCTTTTTTTATGACACTCTTCTGAGACCTTATGAATCTGGCTCTCCGTGTTGGAAGCTGTCAATAAGGTTGACTCTGCTTCATCCAAAGGTAACTTAGTGTTACTGCCTTCAGAGTGAACATCACAGGTTCTTGACAAAAGGAACTGGTTGAAAATCTAAGGTGCTAAAAGGGTTTCACAGGAGGACATATATCAGGCTCTAGAAACAGTTTAAAAGTTGATGTTCTGCTAAGAGCTTGGGGGGACTTTAATAGGAGATTTTTGAGTCCACGTCTGCTCTTTCCATAACCAGGGACCAATGGATAGGAATGAGCCAGGGTCTCACCTTTGTATCTAAATTGTTTAAATCTCAGAAAGCTTCACTGTCCAGCCTTACAATCTACTGGGGAAAAGCAGTTTTAAACTTTGTTTCTCCAGGTGGGGATAAATCCCTGTGGGTTTTGACTGCTGCAAGCTGTTGTTTCCTCCCTCTTGGTGAAAAAACCCTTTTAGTTGGAAAAGTTACTAGGAGGGTTGGTAAATTAATCTCTTTGATCCTCCTTATGTAATGTTTTTCTGGAGGTTATGTTTGTTCGTTCCTAACTTAACTCAGAGATGTATATTAATAAGCTTTTTCCCCTGAACCACGACATCTTGTGAAAGCAGAAACTTCATGCTTTGGACATGTGCAGTACACTAAAAGCTTCCGAGTTCAACAAGCAGTTATTTCTGTATGTCAAGGGCCCTAACAAAGGAAAGAGGTTCCTCGAACACGTCAGTACTAGAAGTTGGCTTTAAAATATTTGCCTAATTTACAAGATGACAAGATAACTCCTGCACAGGAAATAACAGGGCATTTGAGCAGAGGCCTACAGTGTATCTTGAGCAGAAAGGACTGAGGCATCTGTCCAAGAAATCTGTAGAGCTGCTTCCTGGTCAGTACTTATCACATTTGGGTGTTACTATAAAGTCAATTTCTTCTCAGAGGAAGAGGCCATATATGGACAGAGCATTTTTAGGCAGCAACTTGAGGTAAGCCTTCTTTCTAAGTTGGCACTAGTTGCCACATCTGTGCACTCTGGTTCATTATAGGATGGGGATAAAGGAGACCTTCAACAAGAGAGAATTACTTATTGGCATCTTTATCAGTTTTCACTTCCCGCATCTTGATACTGCCCTCCTCCCCTCATATTTTTAGGGTTGTATGTTTTTGTAGAAAGAACCATGGTTGGTTGTACAGGAGAGGTATTGGCTCCTTTGTATATTTTGGAAAGACCCAGTATTTTTATCTCCGTGATTTCTGATAAGTGGAAATACCACATTCAGTTACTGGGAAGAGGAAATTACAGTAAAGATAATTACTGATAAGATCTTTCTTTTTGTGAGGCAAAAAAATACAAAGTTTGAGATTATAAAGATGTCTTGGCTTTTTTCAAGGAACAACATTAAGGAACTTAATTTTTTGAACAATCATGAGACTGAGCATGTTCATAAGCCAGCAGAAAAGAATGTGAAAATAGTAGTGGGATATTAGTCAAGTTAAATATTGTCAAAACATCATTAAAGATCTACTGTAACTCAGAAAATATTATATTTGATACTTTGAAAGTATGATGTACCATTGCTGTTTAAAGTGTGTCTGAAAAATAAAGGAATAAAAATTATTCAAATATTTTTTACTACATGTAATAGATGAAGGTGTTTTTACCTGAATTTGGAACTATTCTCAATTTTTAATGTTAAAATTTGTGTGTGGCATATGCTTACATCAAAATACTTTGGTTTAACTGTTAATATATACTTTATCTTTTTTTATTTAGTTGGCATACTGTGTAGTTCAATTTTTAGAAAAGGACAGCACGCTTACTGAACCAGTAAGTTTATTTTACTGTTTTATCATATTCATTTTGAAACATTAATAATGTTTTGATTTGCACTGTTTATAATGTTTGTTACACCTAAAAATCATTCCAAAGTAATAGATTGATTTTATTATTGAGAGCAAAGTTCTTTAAACTTCTAATTAATAAAATGTATTTTTTAAAAATTGTTTGAATGATCCCTGGAATGAGCTGCTCACTAAGATGATATAGTTGGTTTTTTTCCAATAATGGTACAGTGAGCAATTTTTACGTCACTCAGCCAATGTCCATTAGTAAAATTAGCATATCTAAAACAACTGATTAATCAAAATAAATATCTGACAAGAATGCATATTCATTTTAGAAAGCTTAGCATTTTGATCACCTCACATGATTATTATATGTGCTAAATCAACGTTGAATTCTAGTTGCTCACTCACCTGAAGGAAATAAAAATTTCCTCCCATTATAATCATGGTGAAGATGGGCAAGTAGATTTTGCACCTGATAGTAAATTTTCATAATTTACAAGGCTGCACTAAGGACATTATTGCATATTATGACCATTCAGTTTCTGAGTTAAAAATGTATGCAGTTCTCTATGTATAATGCTGAACTATCATTTCACTTGTTCTGACAATCCATATATTTTCATTAGCTTTAGCTTCTAATTTATATACATATTTCTCCTTCCACCCATATCTCTGCTTTTTTTCTTCCCTCCCCTTCTGAAAAATGTGAAGTATTATTTCACTTCCCTAATAAGGTAAAGGAAAATTATCTATCTGATAGAATGGCTAATGTTAAAGATTCTCACAGCTTTTAAAATTATATCTATACATATACATTACCTGTACATATTTATATTTTAAAAGATGATTATTTTAAAAAAACTGCTAATTTTTTATTGTTCTTCAAGTGCTTGCTCATGTCGATTCCATTGTAGGTGTGCGCACAGCCACGTGCGCGGTCGTGAGAGACTTTTGCCTTAGCGGTTCCCATAGGGCCAGCTGTGGCACTCTCTGGAGTGCCACACTCATGCCACGGTATATCAGGTGCTGCCAGCCCTGTGCCCTCTCAGTTCCTTCCTACCACCTGTGGTGGTCAGTCAGAGCACCTCTGTCCTTTGTTTCCCAGGCGATCAGAGGTTTCTCTTCTATCTTAGCCTTGTGCTTCCAGCTATAAATAGTTTAATCATTGTTCAATCATTGTTCGTTAGCTGTTAAGTGTTTGGTTAGATAGTGTCCCAGAGGGGACTTTGTCTCAGGCGAGGCATGCCCCAGCCTCCAGGTTTCAAGCCCTGCTCTTTGTGTAACAGGCCTATGCCTGTTAGTGACCCGGACAAGAGCTGTCTACAGTTCCTCAGGGAATCCCACATAAAGGAGTGCTGTCGCATCTGCCAGAACTTTCATCCTTGGACACAAAGAGAGCGCGACATATGCCTGAAGGCCCTCCTGATGCAGTGTTTCCTGACGCCCAGGTTTGGAGCAGGCACAGCCCAAACCAGCACCCAGCGTGTCAACTATGGTGCATAGTGCACCCTGGCACCAGGCTTCAACTGGCACCGATCCCCAATGACAAAGAAGAAGATGGCACCAAGCAAGCCCAACCAAGGGGCACTGGGCAAAGGACCTGGCTCAGGCCTTACACCCACTCTGGACCCGCAAAAGGGCTGAGCCCTGGGGAGTTCATCCCCTGGAAAGAACCTGCCACCGACTTCAGGGAACAGTAAGGGGCCCAAACCGATGGCGCGGTTGACGCCCTCTGAACCCCCAGTTCCTGGAGAGCTAAGAGTGCCTCCACTGCAGGTGTCACCGCAGGCAGAAATGGAACCGGGTAAGGCTCTCCGTGAGTGCAAGCCCGCCAGCAAGGCCTCGCACAAAACAAGCGAGCGTCACCAGTCTCCAGAGCCAAGACAGAGCCCTAGGTCACCACGTTCTTGGTCTCTGCGTCAGCCCAGTATGCGTGACGCTCCCAATTCCTGTCTTCTCACTGGAGCTTGCCCAGGTGTCAAAGATCTCCCCGGCACTGGTCTTCGTCGTGTTTTTGGTCGCCATCTCCAACACCTCCTGGTCACTCCCCAATACAGCACCACTCGCCCTACTCCTGGCATCGGTCAGACTGTTCCTGGCAACAGTAAGCCGCCAGACCCAAGCCTCCACAGCCCCACCTTGGTCACCGGAGCGTGACAACTTCTCCTGTTTGGAAGGCGCAGTTCAGCCCCTTGCCTAGACACCATCGTGATTGGGCTCCAGAGGGCGCATCCGAGGTATCAGTTCTGACCTGGCAGCAGGGCCAGAGGCCAACCCAATGGCTTTATTGGAATGCCTGGGGCGTTCGCGTCACGCTGTTGCTCCACTCCTGCCAACCCTTGGTCACCACGTAAGACAGGCCGAAGTTGGCATCCATGGCACTGGGTTGGGTGCAGGATGCTCCGGCAGCTGCTGCAAGTGAGGAGCTGGTACCCACCCCAAAGCCGCCCTCTCCGACATGTGAGGATATTGCCGGACCTCTCTCAATCGTCCAATCATCATCCTCCTCCTCCTCTCTGGATGAGGTGGTGGCGGGCCCGTCAAGCTAGCCCTCCAGATGATTTTAGGGAGCCTCAGGCGCTGCTCTGCAGAGTCGCTTCTAACTTGGGCCTCTAGGTGGAGGAGATAGAGGAGCAGATGGACACATTGTTAAATGTGCTCTTGGCGTCCGCCCCAGCCTGCGTCGCGCTCCCAGTACGCAAGGGGGTCCTTAACATTGCCAAAACCACCTAGCAAACCCCGTCATCCATCCTGCCCACCTCTAAGAGGGGAAGAAAAGAAGTATTTTGTCCCTGCAAAGGGGTTCGATTACTTGTACACCCACTTGCAACCGGGATCATTGGTCGCATCAGCCCACCAATTCCACCCCTAAAAATAAGGAGATCAAGAGGCTGGATTTGTTTGGTCACAAAATTTATTCTACGACCATCCTCCAGTTTTGGGTGGCGAACCACCAGGCCCCTTTCGGTCACTATAACTTTAACTTGTGGGACTCTCTCCTCAAGTTCAAGGACTCCATGTCCCAGGAGATGGTCCAGGAGTTCGTGACCCTGGTCGAGGGAGGAGGGGACTGCAGCTGCTTGATGCTCCCTCCAAATGGCTTGGGACATGGACAATTCAGCTGCCTGGGTGGTTACCTTGGCGGTGGTCATGTGGCGCAGTTCCTGGCTCCAGGAGATGCAGGCCTCTATTCAGGACCTCCCGTTTGACGGTGACGGCCTGTTCTCTGACCAAACGAATGTGCGTCTGCATGGCCTGAAGGACGCGCGCGACCCTCTGTTGTCTGGGGATGCACACTCCTCAGGCATCGAGACAGCCGTTACGGCCTTTTCCACCAACTCGACAGTGGCATCTTAAACAAGTGCCTACAAGGAAACTGGACGTCGGGTTTAGCCACCACTGCTCTAAGTCGTCGCGGTCTCCTGCACAGCCTGGCCCAGAGAAGCACCAAGGGAGCCAAAAGCGCTCATTTTGAGGGTGCGCTCGGGAATGACTCACCAGTCAACTGCCCAGATCTTCCTGTCTTTTCCTCAACCACCTTTTCCCCTACCGCTTGGCCTGGTCGGAGGCTAAGTTGGACTACTGGGTCCTGGACATAGTCCCTCAGGGCTACATTCTACTCCCGCTACTTCCTAATCCCGGAGGTGAAAGGGGGCCTCAGACCCATTCTGGGCCTGCGGGGCCTCTACAAGTCTCTCAACAAGTTGAAGTTCTGCATGGTCTCCATCATCCCTTCCCTGGATCCAGAGGACTGGTATGCCGATCTCATCTTAAAGGACACTTACTTTCATGTCTCCATATTGCCAGGACACAGGCGTTTCCTGTGTTTCACAGTGGCTGGGCACCACTTCCAGTTCACAGAACTACCCTTTGGCCTGTCCTGGGCCCCAGGGTGTTCACAAAATGCGTGGCGCCAGTGGCAGCTTACCTGAGGAATTGAGGGGTCCAGAATTTCCCATATCTCAACAACTGCGTCATCAAGGGCAGGTCTCTGGAGCAGATGCAAAGGAACCTCGATTTGGTGCGCTCCACCTGCAGTGACCTGGGCCTGTTAATAAATACAGAAAAATCCACATTAACGTCAGTCCAACACATAGTTTATTGGAGTGGTTCTCGACTCTATTCAGGACAGGGCCTTCCTGCTGGAAGCACGTTTTCAGGCCATGATTGACTTGATCTCCCTTATAAAGAGCCAACCGCTCACCACAGCACACATGTTCCTATGACTTATAGGCCACATGGCCGCATGAACATACATGGTCAACCATGCCCTGCTTCATCTAAGGTCTCTGCAAGCATGACTGGCCTTGGTCTACATTCCCAGCAGGCACCCTCTGGACCGAGTGGCCACAGTGCTGAGCTATGTCCTCTTGTCTCTGGACTGGTGGCAGGATCACAAGTCAGTACTGCAAGGAGTCCCCTTCGTGACCCCATCTCTGTCACTCACCCTGGTCTCAGATGCGTCGGATCTGGGTTGTGGAGCTTATCTGGGTGAGCTCAAACACCCGGGGCCACTGGCTACAACATGACCTAGCCCTTCATATCAATGTCAGGGATCTCAGCGGTTCGCCTGGCCTGCCAGGCTTTCTTGCTCCACCTGGAAGGCACCTCCACCTGGTGCAGGTCCTGACAGATAATACTCTCACGATGTATTACATCAACAGGCAGGGTGGTGCCAGGTCTTTGGCCCTTTGTCAGGAAGTACTCAGCCTCTGAGACTTGTGTGTGCTGCATGCCATTCTTTTAGTAGCCGCCCACCTGCCCAGAACCAAGAACATCCTGGCAGATCACCTCAGCAGGACCTTCTCGTGATGCCACGAATGGTTGCTCCATCCGGAGATGATCAGCCTAGTTTTCCACAGGTGGGGAACTCCCCAGGTGGACCTGTTCGTGTCCAGGCAGAACAGAAAGTCCCATGTGTTCTGTTCTCTGCAGGATAGGGACAAGGGCTCCCTGTCGGATGCCTTTCTGATCCCATGGTTGGGAGCGCTGCTATACACCTTCCCGCCGATATCGTTAATCCACAGGATCTTGCTAAAGGTGAAGGAAGACAAAGTGATGGTCATCCTCATAGCCCCAGCATGGCCTCGTCAACACTGGTTCGGCATGCTGCTGAGTCTTTCGGCAGCCATCCCGCTGCAGCTGCCTCTTCAGCCAGATCTGTCCCAGAACCACAGCAATCTATTGCATCCAAACATGGTGGTGCTGCACTTGAGGGCCTGGCTACTGCGTGGCTAAGTGGGAAAGAATGGCAGTGTTCCGCGGGTGTCCAGCAGGTCCTGCTGGGCAGCAGAAAACTCTCCACCAGGGCTACCTACGTGGCAAAGTGGAAACAGTTCTTGTGTTGGGCCTCGGATTGCTGTATTCGTCCAGAAGAGGTCCCACTGCAGGACATCCTGGTCTATTTGCTGCACGTGAAGCTCCAGGATCTGTCGCTATCTTTGGTCAAGGTACACCTGGCGGCCATTTCGGCCTTCTGTCCTTTGTTTCAAGGCATGGTTCCTGAAAGGTCTGGAGTGCCTTTACCCACCTGTCCGGGACCTGGTCACTCCTTGGGACCTGAATCTTGTATTGTCAAGGCTATTGGGGGCCCCTCTTTGAGCCCTTGGCTTCCTGCTCCCTCCTGCTTCTCTCCTGGAAGGTCTCCTTTTTGGTCACCATAACTTCAGCACGTAGGGTGTCCAAGATCAGGGCACTCATGTCGGAACCTCCTTATATCTTCTATAAGGACAAGGTCCAGCTACATCCACACCCAGCTTTTCTGTCCAAGGTCGTGTCCCAGTTCCATGCTGATCAGGACATATACCTACTGGGCCCTTGTCGAAAGCTTCATACTACGGATGTGGAATACATGCCCTGGATGTCAGACAGGCACTAGCCTTCTACGTAGATAGAACAAAGCTGTTCCGTAAGTCTACGCAATTGTTTGTTGCTGTTGCTGACAGAATGAAGGGTTCCCTAGTGTCTACCCAGAGAATCTCATCCTGGATCACGGCCTGCATCTGCTACTGCTATGAACTGGCAAAGATGCCCCTGCTGGCGATCATGACAGCTCACTTGAATAGGGCACAGGTGTCATCAGCAGCCTTCCTTGCTCAGGTACTGATCCCGGAAATTTGCCATGCCTCAACCTGGTCGTCCATTCACTTTTGCTTTGCACTATGTGCTGATCCAGCAAGCTCAAGATGATGCTGGTTTCGGCAGAGCAGTACTCCAATCTGCAATCTTGTGAACTCTGACCCCTCCTCCATGGATTCTGCTTGTGAGTCACCTACAATGGAATCAACATGAGTCTGTACTTGAAGAAGAAAAAATGTTTACCCACCTTTTGTAATTGCTGTTCTTTGAGATGTGTTGCTCATGTCCATTCCATTACCTGCCCTCCTGCCCCTCTGTCGGAGTTGTCGGCAAGAAGGAACTGAGGGGGCGCAGGGCCGGCAGTGCCTGATATACCATAGCATGAGTGTGGCACTCCAGTGGGCACCATAGTCGGCCCTACAGTTACCACTAAGGCAAAAGTCTCCAACCGCGCGCACACCTACAATGGAATGGACATGAGCAACACATCTCGAAGAACAACAGTTACAAAAGGTGGGTAACTGTATTTTACTCATTGTACAGTACAAAAACACCTGTTTTTTCTGTTATGTATGTCAATTATGAAAGAAGATATTACTCCATCCACACTAATAGTAATGTCCCAATTTTATATAATACTAACAATCTATGGTGCATACACTATCTCTCTAGTGAATATTTAACCACACTAAAAATCTTCAGGCAATTTGGCTCAGCTGCTAGGCTCAGCTCAAGAGAGGTCTACCCTCTTAACTTTTGCTTGAAATAAACAATTGGCAAATTTTTATTCTTAAAATTTAGTATAAAAATATTCTGATACTTCGGTCAGTACAAGCTTAAAGATGTTTGTCAAATATTATTTGTCAGCATTTGTCAAAAGTTATTTTCCCCCTAGAGGCTCATGTTTTTTTGGCCACGCAATCTCAGCACACACAAATGGTTTTCTTAACATTTAGAAATAGGAGGTTTTAATTTGAGGCATTTCCTGGGAGAGAAGTATTGGGCATCTTTATCCTTATGCAGAATACTTCCACATAGTATTTGCTACTATTATCTAATTGCAGCAGGAACTGGAGAGGGAAACTAAAGATAGAAGAAAAGGAGAGGTGGAACTGGAGAGGGGACTGTGACACAGAAAGGGAAGGGGAGACACACAAAGAATATATGCACAGGGTAAAAAGAATGTTGTGAAGAAATGAAGTTAAAATATATACTGATAAAACTAAATGCAGTGCAAAATGGCAAAATATACTAGAGTGAAAAAGAAATAAACTTAGATAAGAATAGGGGATAGCATAGGAGAGAAATCTGATGAGAAAAAGATAAGTGGAGATGATAAAAATATTTTAAATTTGCTGTTTATTTTTAGAAAAAGGTCAAAATATGCAGAATGAAATAAAGGGCAGAGGGGGAAGAAAGCAAGTTTTTAAATGAGGCACAGGTGTGTTTGTCATTAGTATCTGAAAATAAGAATAGCAGAGATTGATAAATTACAGGAAGCTGTGTTGCTGCAGGATCCCTGTCAATGTTTGTCCCTTGGTGCAGATTCATTGATCAACAGCTGGAAATAATGCATTGGCACAGAGGCACCAAAGCAGTGACACCATCCAACTCCCAGATAGAGGGTGGCAAAGGAGTAGTTGTTTCTAGGGTGCTATCCTGTGGCAGGGCCCACTTGCTCCTGCTTCCGTTGAAGTCCACAAACAGCTTTCAGACCTTTTTGCTGGTAAAACACCTGGTGCAGTTTATTTACAATATTTTCACCACCCTTTTGCACTATATAGCCTCACCCCTACAGTCTTAGGAAGCCTTCTGCACCTGAGGCAAGCAAGGGAGAGCAATTTCTCTCCCTCTCTCGTTCTCCTTCCCTCTTTTCCCACCTCTTTCTTGTGCCTTTTGTATCATCTGTCTGATGGCCTAATTAGTCTTAGTTCTCCTCAGCCCATCAGTTAAGAAAAGCTCTTCTTAATAAGGTCTACTCTAGAATTAATTAATTAGAGTTGCCGTGACCCTATTCTCTGTCACACAGGCAAAAAAATTGTGTTGCTCCTCTCCTTCCACCTCACACACTCAGCCATACTTTTTTTATATTAAATACAAAACACAAATGTAGAAACTTATTACTTATTAAAAAAAAAAAAAAAAAGGTGGAAATTCCCGAAGAGATTATCTAACATTTAACGTTGAGGAATGCTATTCCAGTCATTTATAATTACACATTAGTTGAAAACAAACATCTAATAATATGAAAATCCTTAGCTAATATTAAGAAAATAATTTCTGACACCAAACTTAATACATTATTCATTGACACGCTGCCACAGACTGAAAAAATCTGAACTGTGCCTCTTTATTGATGATTGGAGACAGAAACATTGGAAAAAATCTTCACCCATAATAAAAGCATTCACCTCGTTATTTAGTGATCAAAACCACTAGAATGCCTTACTCTTCATCAAAAAGGCTTGAGCAAACTGCCTTACATCATGCCATTCGTAAGTGAAGCAACATGCAGAAAGCCATTATTCCTGTTCTTTGAGACTCTTTTAAGTTTTAGAAGGTGCTTGTAACTATTACAAGAGCTGATATAATTGATGTGACAACAATTCTATAAGTATTAACAATTCAGTTTTTATGTGTATAGTCTTCCCCCAAAAACCCAGTATTTTCAAAATTGTATGGTTTTTTATCTTGCATGTTTTGTGCCCTGCCTAAACCTTTGATAAGTATGATGAAAGGAAGATAAGAGATGGTGGTGGTGATAATACAGTTGTATCAGTTTTAGCAATGAAAAGTCACATATATATTTATAGTAGTCATCTGTGAACTTCTTATGTCTTTTATCCAAAAATAACATTTTACAATTTAGAGGCCTCATCTTGCAAACCTGGAATTGCATGAGTAAGGGTTTTCAGGATCAAGTCCTACATATGAAACCAACAAAAAAGCAAAGATTGGAGCCAGAGTTATGTTAGTATTGCACAGACAGCAATTTCCAGCTTATGGGTGTGTTAATGATTGTTTGGCATCAGAATTACTTACTTTATCCTTAGATGATGACTTTCACACTATTCTTTTAAATGTCTGTAACTGTTCATGTTTGGAGTAGCACTTTTTAACCTTCACAGCTGAGTAACAAGTGTTAGTCTGGAAATAGTAATTTCTATGACACAGCAACATGCCTGATCACTGATTGTTTGGGACAAGAATCCTTTTGGTTCTTCTTCAAGTGATGGTCTCTATGTGTAGTCCACTCAATGTGTACATATGGTTTATGTGCCTGAGACCAGATTTTTCACTAGTGGTGTCTGTCGGTCCATGCCTGCACCTTTTTCCTCCTTGTGCTCCGAGGTTGTTAGGGGATGTGTGGAATGACCGCTAGTCCAGTACCTTTGTACCACCCATAGTCTGAATCCTAACCCTTCAGTGTCCACAGCTTTATTGAGCATTCTTTGTCTAATGTAAATAGTTTTACCTGTTCTTAGATAAGTTTAATAGTGTAGAGTTAGTTTTAGGGTCCAGGGACCTGAGGTGCCCCCTAACCGCTGTATGGGATGCCTAGTATGCCCAAGACCTCAGAATTCAAGATCCACGTGGTCTGCTCCCGGGTCTTCCTGGTAAGCAACGACCATGACGCTTGCTTGTTTTGCCCCAGGAAAGCTCATACCCCCTCCAAGTGTAATATCTGTCCCTCCTCTCACCAAGACTATCAATCCACAAGAGTGCAGTTTTAGGAGATTCCTGATGGATTGTTCGATGAGTTCGTAGTCTGACCCCAGCCTGTCAGGACCCTCTCATCCTCGTCCTCTCCCTCCCCCTCATGTGGAAAAATTACTTGCCAACTGCTCTGCTGCCTTGTGGCTATGTGCAGTGTTTTTTCTCTTTAGTCCTGCTGACCTGGTCTGCCTATGGTCCCCTTCTTCCTTGAGCGATGGTCCCTGTTGTTTTCCATTGCGGGGTTACATGTGTGCACCATGTGCCTGGAGTCAGAGAATTTGAAAGTAGTGTCTGTTGGTCCGCACATGTGTCCTTGCTTGCCTTGTGCCTTCGACCACGGCAATACAGCGCAGGGTGAACCAACCATCTCTTCAGGTCTCCTTTTCACAGCTGTATGGTCCAGGTCAAAACCTTTAGTGTCCTCAGCTTTGACGTTCTGAAAAACAATATAAATTAAATAGTTAATAGTTTTAATAGTTTTTAATAACTTTTATAGATTTAGTAGTTTTTAGTATCTTTCACAGATTAGGCTACAGGGGAACCTACCACCATCCTGTACTCCACTTGAGTATCAGACTATGCCTAGAACTCCAGGCTTCAGACTCTGTGCCTCTTGCCCACGATCCTTCTCAGTCAGCGACGACCATCAGCACTGCCTCTACTGCCTGGGAGAAACTCACCTCATGGCTTGGTGCAGTATTTGCCAGTCATCTCCCAGCCATACCCTAGAAGGACAGGCACTTTGTCTCTGCAAGTATCTCATGGAGATCATGGCTGCAGTCTGATCAAAATCTGTTCTGTACATTGGCCTGAATCAGCAAGGAATGTGCCTCCTGCTGCTGAATCTGACTTCAGTGCCAGAGAATCCACCATACCACAGGGCCTCGTCAGGAAGCACTCCCATAAGCATGGGACTAAGTCCACTTCAAAGAAATCAGACAAGCCTGCAAGCAAATCCACCCATTCAGCCCATGAGGACTTAGTATGTCCTTGGTCTCATAGGCACAAGAAGAAAGCTCCGAAACATTGAGCTCTGCCAACTCTGGACTGTGCTCCATTGGTACCACCATCCCCCAGCTCCTCACAAGACCTGGGACCCTCCTGCACCAGCAAAGTCTGATTACCTTTGGATGCAGTCAGCATTGCTGGCACCAGTAGCCTGGACAGAAAGAGTCCTGACATGGATCCATGGTCACACAGGACATTTTTGCCCGCCTGGATCCAGAATCCCCTCCTTCATTGGGAACCTCTGTTTTCAGGGAGTTGCCTACAGGGCGGAGCCTGTTACCCCATTCCCTCCTCTCCGTACACAATGTACACCTCTCCAATGGCACTGGCAGTACCACCACTGGAACCCAAGTCAGCCTTTTCCTCAGGAGATTCGGAATCATTAGAGGAATTGCTCCTCCCATACCATCCTTACCCGTTTCCCAGGAGATCTGCACAGCCGTGGGACCAACCACTGCCTCACCCAACTTAGAGTCACTGGTATCCCATGCCATTGGGACCCCCACAACTACCTGTCAACCCCTCCTACTGACCATATTGGGGATCATGGGATGAGTAACAACCTTCAGAATCTATCTGATCCACCAGGGAGTTGCTACCTGCCTTCCCTTCAAGGAAGGATCACATTTACCCCCAGATCCAGCTGAAAAGCAGGAGTACTACGCTCCAGTTCCAGCGGTTCCACTGGAACTGGCCGGACTACAATCATCATATTCAGCTGATGTGGTGACTTTGGCATCTCCCCCTTCCCCCCCAGTGACTTCAGGCAGTTCCAAGACCACCTCCACAGAGTTGCCAGGAAACTTCAGATTCCAATAGAGGAGATCCAGGACTCCAGCACAAGCTCTTGGACATCCTCCACACCTCTAGACCTATAAGAATAGTCCTCCCTGTAAATGAGGCCATATTGGAGCTCACTAGAACAATGTGGCACACCCTGGCCACCTGCACTCCTACCCCGAAAAGGACAGAGAGAGAGGTCAGAATTCTTATTTTCTCATCCAGCTCCCAACTCAGTGGTGGTTTAGGCCACTTCAGAAAGGTCCAGGCAACAACACCCCAGATCTACTCCTGCAGGTGAGGAGGATAAACATGTAAAACTATTGGGGAGGAAGGTTTTCTTGTCCTCCAATTTTTAGTTCACGATAGCCAACTATCAAGCACTATTGGCTAAATATGATTTCCTGAACTATGCTAAGTTTGAGGAATTTGCCAACAGCCTCCCACAGCAGGATCATTCTCATTTCCAAGCTCTAATGGAGGAAGGAAAAAATTAATAGCCAGAATCACCCTCCAATCTGCACTCAAGGCAGCCGATACTTCCTCAGAGCCATGGCTACCACCATTGTTATGCAAAGGGAGTCCTGGCTCTGTGCCTCAACGTTCTGCTGGGAGGTCCAGAATACCACTGGGGACCTCCCCTTCAATGAATCTCACCTTTTCAATCAGTACACGGATGAGTCCCTATACACCCTAAAGGACTCTAGGGCTACCCTTTGATCACTGGGTGCATACACACCTTCCCTTAAGAGGAAGTTACATCACCAGTCAACCCCATCAAGGTATAGAGCTCAACGCTTCTACCATCAGAGACCCTACAAACCACTGCATAAAAGGCAGAAGACTGAAAAGTCCTGCTTCCATATTCCTTCCACATTGGCCTCAACATCCCAATCCCACCCCCCAAACCCAGTAATATTTTTGATGCGAGCTTGAGAACTGTGATTCACTGAGCCCAACACCACCTGACTCCAGTACTCCGGGGATCGCCTAGCACTCTTTTTCAGCACCTGGAGCGTGATAATGATGGACACGTGGGTGCTGGCTATATAACTGAGTTTGCAACACTACTTCATCCGAAACTGCCCTTCCCCAATCCTCTTTGGGGATCACTCTCATGACAGTATTCTCGCTCAGGAGGTGCTCCTTGCTGCTATAAGGAGTTCAATAGAGCATTTTCCTCCACAGTATTAGGTTACAGGTTTTACTTGACCTGTTTCCTCATATCCAAGAAGAAGGCTGGGTGGAGACCAATCCTTAACCTCCGCCACTTCATTCACAAACTCAAATTTCAGCCATGTAGGCAGCAATAATTCCATTTTTAGAAAAAATGGCATGTGGTCATGGCTTCTGCCCACAGACAATTTCTCAGATTTATGGTGGGCTCTGATCATTTCCAGTACTATCCTTCAGAATAGCTACCACCTCCATAGTCTTTACCAAGGTATTTTCAGTAGTAGCAGCTCACGTCAGATGTCATGACCGCCTCACTTTCCCATACCTTGACGACTGGCTCCTCACCACCAAATCTCGCCAGAAACCCTACATTGACATGTATGATGCTCCACCTCTTTTCCTCACTGGGGAGTCAGTGTAAACATTAAAACATCTGGTTTTACTCCCATGAAATCTTTGGACTTCATTGGGGCAACCTTGAACTCTGTCACCACAGGGGCGAACTTGCTCACAGTTTCTAGACCATGAAAGATATCATAGATCACATTGTGAGCAACCCTTGGGTAACAGTCAAAACATGTCTGTCCCTACTCGGCCACATGGCTTTGTACACAAATGTCACTCCATTTGCAAGACTCCACCTTTGAGTATGACTACATTCAGTTCACTCCCTAGGCTGTCATTGCATGAATCTCACACTGACAGTTCCTGCCAAGATGCTGTCCTTCCTTGTGATGGACAAATCCTCATCTCACATGCATGGGTGCTCTCTTTCTCCCCTCTTCACTGGCCAAGACAATCATTATGGATGTTTCTCTGCTATGTTGGGGAGCCTATATGGGCAACCACACAGCACAAGGAGCCTGGACATTTTGAGAGTACAGAATGCACATCAGCGTCCTGGAATTATGGGCAGTAAGGAAGGTATGCAAATCCTTTCTTCCATTTGTTCACTTTCACCTCATCCTGATGTCAGACAACATTATGATGGGCTTTTATACCAGCAAGCAAGGGAGCGAGATCTGCCTCCCTGTGTGCAGAAGGAGGCAATCTCTGGAACTGGTGCATCAGCAATCAAATCACCCTGTCTGCAGCCTACCTTCCAGGGACACAGAATGCACTCTCAGATTCCCTCAGCAAACGTTTTGCAATTGACCACAAGTGGGAACTTCATGACATGGTGCATGACATTTTCACGTGTTGGGGAACCCCAACAAGAGATCTATTCACTTCCCAGGCCAACAAGAAGTGCATCACTTGTTGCTCCAGAGGAGCCATAGGCTGCAACTTCCAAGGTGATGCTCTCCTTTCCTGGTCAGACCAGTTCAACTATACTTCCCTACGCTGCCGCTTCTGCCATGAGTGCTACGCAAGTTCCAGCAGAACAGGGTGACAGTCATCTTGATCACCCCTTTTTGGCCCTGACAGTTTTAGTTCCCCGAGCTCCTAACCCAGTGCAATGGGAGGATTAAACACCCCAATCCACAACCACTCCACCTCAGGGCATGGTATTTGGATGGCCATCATAGCTAGAACGTACATGCTCTTCAGCCATGTGAGACATCTTCTCCAATAGCAGAAAGGATTCGACTAGGAAATGTTACCTAGCGAAATGGAAATGCTTCTGGTCCTGGACACAACAAAGAGGCATTCTACCAGAAGCTATGGATATTCCACTCATTTTAGACTAGATCCTATCTTTTGAAGACATCCGGTCTCTCCCTCTGCTCCTTGCAAGTCCGCCTAGTGGCGATCAGTGCATTCCTTCCACCTACTGAAGGCTACTCTATTTTCGCACACTCGCTAGCCAGTTGACTCTGGAAAGACCGGATAAGAACTTTCCCACTCCTCAAAAGATTGTGCCCCAATGGGACATGAATCTTGTTCTTTTGATACTGACCAGGCTCCCCATTAACTACTTGCCCCCATGTTTCTCTTCTCCATGAAGGTCACCTTCCTTGGAGCCATCACATTGGCGAGGAGGGTTAGTGAACTCAGAGCAATGATGGCAGACCCTCCATACACTGTTCCACGAAGATAGTTTCTTTACACCTATACCCCAAATTTATCCCTAAAGTGGTTTTGGAATTTCACCTTAACCAATCTATTCACTTACCTTTATTCTTCCCCATATTGCACACATCTGCAGAAAAATGTAGACTCCACTCTCTCGATGTTCGAGCCTTGGCCTTTTACCTACAGAGATCAAAACCAGTCAGGAAGTCCCTGAGACTTTGTCAGTCACTCTAGCAGAGAGAATCAGTGGGCATGCCATCTCCACTCAGAGAATTTCCAAATGGATATCTGGTTACATTCTACTCTGTCAGCTCTTAAACCTCCCTCCCCCCACAGAGATATGAGCTCACTCCACTAGAGCTCAAGCAACAAATGTAGTGTCTCTTCAGGAGTTATCCCTCCTGGAGCCATGTGGAGCTCCAGCCACATGTTTGCAAGTCCTAGTACAGGACTCAGCTGCTGCTGCCTCCTTTGGATTGACGGTTCTCTGTTCAACCCTGCTGTCCACATCCTCGAGCCCTCCTCCTACTTATTTACTGCTTGTCAGTTACCCACAGTGGGATACAATAGGGACCATTACTCGAAGAAGAAGAGGAGGTTACTTACTTGTAACTGGAGGTTCTTCAAGATGTGTGGTCCCTATCTGTATTCCACTACCTGCTCTCCTTGCCCTCTGCTTTGAATCTTGTCTGATTCGAACTGGAGAAGGAACTGAAGAGGTGGTCGGTCTGCCTCGCCCTTTATTTCCTTGGTCGGAGGCATGAGGCAAGCCAGGGCGCATGCATGGGCCAGACACTACTTTTAAACTCTCCAACTCTGGGCGCATGGTGCATGTGCGTAACCCACTGTGGTATATAGATGGGGACCACCCATCTCAAAGAACCTCCATTTACATGTAAGTAACTTCCTCTTTTGCCATTTGACTCAGTTCTCAGGCTGGGTCACCTTCAGTCTCACGCATTTCAGGGTAAGCCAGAGTTTTCACCAAGTTGGCAGCCCTGGTCCAGGCCTGATGGTCCTTCTGTCACTTTGTGTTTGGGGTCTTCCCTCTAGTCTTTCTGGTAAGGCTGTAGGGGAACTCAGTCCCTCCCTCTGCCCTGGGTTCCACTCCATTTCAAGATGTTCCTCTTCTGGAGATCTGTAGAGTGGCAATGTAGGGCTCAGTCCATACCCTGGTACAAGCTTCTACAGCAGATGCATCCTTCATAGCAGAGCTGTTCCAATCTGTAGTACAGCAGGGTTCCTCACACCTTTCTTGTGAGTCACCTCAAGTGGAATAAATATAAGGACCATCACTCAAAGAAGAAAGTGTTTGTACAGTAACTGGAGTTCTTCAAGGTGTGTGGTCCCTGCCTTCCCTCCCCTCTGTTTTGGATTGTTATCCTAAGCTTATTTGCAGTAGCGAAGGAATTAGAGAGGCAGTCCAGACCGCCCCTTAAATCCTCAGTTTGGAGCATGAGGAGGACATGGGTGTAGCCGTGGACAAATAGACACTGCTAGCGAAAAAACTTCTGGTCTCAGGCGCATGGCACACATGTGTATCTTGAGTGGAATATACATAGGGATCAAACATCTCAAAGAACTCCAGTTACTGTACAAGGTAAGTAACCAGACTTCTTATACCTCATTAGTACAGTAACAAACATACTTGTTTACGATGACAATTCCTGTTAGAAATCCACTTTAGTCCAAAGGTGGAAGTCAAATATTTAAAATGTTGCTATGAAAATTGTGTATTAATTTTTTTCCTGCAAACGTTCTTTTTACAGGTGGTGATGGCACTGCTCAAATACTGGCCAAAGACTCACAGTCCAAAAGAAGTCATGTTTTTAAATGAACTAGAGGAAATTTTAGATGTCATTGAACCATCTGAATTTGTAAAGGTTATGGAGCCTCTTTTCAGACAGCTAGCCAAATGTGTGTCCAGTCCGCACTTCCAGGTCTGTACTTCAAAGAACTCATAAAACCAGATCTTCAGTTTAGGATTTTTACATTGTTAGTGAATTGATCGTTTTAGATATATATGTACTAAACTTTTTTAAAATAACTGATTTTAGTATGTTGAAAATGCTGAAAAAATAGCACATAGGTGCCTAACTTCAGTGAGCCCGTGATAGGGAGCTCAGAGGGCCAGGCGACTTAGTGATTGTTGCACCCAACTTCCTGCCCCTTGCCTCTCTGTCAGGGCAGTAGAGGTACCTGTTAATGACCATAAGCTGAGGATCTTGAGCTTTCCACCCACATCATGGTTTTGGCCCTTGTGGGTATTGTGGCAGGGAAGTTCAGCCTCTCGCTGAGACAGCACCATCAAGCCTGAGCTCCTGAGGCTGTGTCCACCTCTGCGATGCTGTCCTGGCAGCAGGGTCAGTGGCCAGCGCAATGGCCTTACTGGAATGCCTGGGGCATGCCTGTTATGCCGATGCCCTCTTCTCACCAATCGTCGGTTGCCGCATCAGACAAGCATCAGGCAGCACCAATGGCACCGGGCTTGGTGCACAAAGTGCAAGCAGATGCTGGGGCGGAAGGGCAGGTGCCCACCCCGAGACCCCCTTCCACCACCGGGGATGATGCCCCGGGCCCTCCCTCAGTGTTCCTATTCTCCTCATCCTCTCCAGATGAGGCTATGGTGGGGCCTTCTCGCATTAGAGAGGGAGGTTACCAGTGGACTTCCTCAAGGATTGGTTTTGGGACCAATCTTATTTAAACTTTTTATTACTGACCTCGGCACAAAAAGTGGGAGTGGGCTAATAAAGTTTGCGGATGATAAAAAGCTGGGAGGTATTGCCAATTTAGAGAAGGACAGGGATATCATGCAGGAGGATCTGGATGACCTTGTAAACTGGAGTAATATTAATAGGATGAAATTTAATAGTGAGAAGCGTAAGGTCATGCATTTAGGAATTAATAACAAGAATTTTAGTTATAACCTGGGGACGCATCAATTAGAAGTAACGGAGGAGGAGAAGGACCTTGGAGTATTGGTTGATCATAGGATGACTATGAGCCGCCAATATGATATGGCTATGAAAAAAGCTAATGCGGTCTTGGGATGCATCAGGAGAGGTATTTCCAGTAGGGATAAGGAGGTTTTAGTAACGTTATACAAGGCACTGGTGAGACCTCACCTGGAATACTGTGTGCAGTTCTGGTCTCCCATGTTTCAGAAGGATGAATTCAAACTGGAACAGGTACAGAGAAGGGCTACTAGGATGATCCGAGGAATGGAAAACTTGTCTTATGAAAGGAGACTCAAGGAGCTTGGCTTGTTTAGCCTAATTAAAAGAAGGTTGAGGGGAGATATGATTTCTCTCTATAAATATACCAGAGAGATAAATACCGGAGACGGAGAGGAATTATTTAAGCTCAGTACCAGCGTGGACACAAGAACAAATGGATATAAACTGGCCACCAGGAAGTTGAGACTTGAAATTAGACAAAGGTTTCTAACCATCAGAGGAGTGAAGTTTTGGAATAGCCTTCCAAGGGAAGCAGTGGGGGCAAAAGATCTATCTGGCTTTAAGATTAAACTCGATAAGTTTATGGAGGAGATGGTATGATGGGATAACATGGTTTTGGTAATTAAATATTCATGGTAAATAGGCCTAATGGCCTGTGATGGGATGTTAGATGGGGTGGGATCTGAGTTACCCAGGAAAGAATTTTCTGTAGTATCTGGCTGATGAATCTTGCCTATATGCTCAGGGTTTAGCTGATCGCCATATTTGGGGTCGGGAAGGAATTTTCCTCCAGGGCAGATTGGAAGAGGCCCTGAAGGTTTTTCGCCTTCCTCTGTAGCATGGGGCACGGGTCACTTGCTAGAGGATTCTCTGCTCCTTGAAGTCTTTATAAACCACGATTTGAGGACTTCAATAGCTCAAACATAGGTGAGAGGTTTTTCGCAGGAGTGGGTGGGTGAAATTCTGTGGCCTGCATTGTGCAGGAGGTCAGACGAGATGATCACAATGGTCCCTTCTGACCTTAGTATCTATGAATTAGCCCACTGGACAATTTTAAGGAGCACCAAGCCCTGCTCCAAAGGGTGGCCACTGAGTTAGGCCTAGAGGTGGAAGAGATGGTGGAGCAATCAGACACTTTGTTTAATGTGCTCTCTGCATCTACCCCTGCCCATACACGAAGGGATTCTAAAGATCACCAAAGCCCTCTGGCAAATCCCGTCCTCAATTACACCCACCTCCAAGGGGGCTGAAAAGAAGTATTTCGTCCCAGCCAAGGGGTTCGAATACTTGTACGCTCACCCGCCCCCCAGGGTTGTTGATAGTTTCTGTGGCCAACAAAAAAGACAAGCAAGGGCAATCTAGTTCCACCCCCAAAAATAAGGAGGCCAAGAGACTGGAACTTTTCGGATGGAAAATGTATTTCACAGCCAGTCTCCAGTTCAGAGTCGCAAACCACTAAGCTCTTCGAAGAGAGATAACTTCAACTTATGGGACTCCCTCCATAAATTCAAGGACTCCATGCCCCAGGATGCGACCCCAAAATTTGGAGCCCTTGTTGAGGAGGGTACTACAGCAGCTTGGTGTTCTCTCCAAATGGCATGGGATGTGACCAATTCGGCAGCCAGAGTGGTCGCCTCAGCGCTGGCCATGAGGCGTTGTTTCTGGCTTCGGTCTGCAGGCCTGTCCCAGGAGATACAGTCCTTGATCCATGATTTCCCGTTTGATGGGATTGGACTCTTTGCAGAACAGATGGATGTGAGGCTGCACAGATTGAAGGACACTCAGGCTCACTGGGGTTACATATGCCTCAGTCTGTGTCGAAACAGTTCCAGATGCCCCCTCTACTAAGGCCTTGACAGTCTCGACAAGGGTCTGCAAGGAAAAGGGATAAGGACACAAGTTTTAGTAGTCACCGCCCTTCCTCCTCCCATTCACCTGCACAACCTGGCCTGGTGAAACATGGGGGCCAGAAGCATGCATTTTGAGGGTGCGCTTCAGAGCGATGCCCCAGTCAGCTTCCTGGATCTGCCTCATCCTTTCCTCAACCACCTTCGTCCCTACCATTAGGCCTGGTCACGGGTTACCTCAGATTGCTGGGTGCTAGAAATTGTATTGCTGGGATATACCCTCCAATTCTCGGCCACCACCACCCCCAACCCCCTTCCCTCTTCAGGGATGCTTCTCATGAGAAACACCTCGTTCAGGAGGTAGACAACCTCCTGCAGCTGGGGGCATTGGAGGAGATCCCTTGGGAAATGAGGGAGAGAGAATTCTCCTCCTGTTATTTCCTAATCCTGAAGGCAAAAGGGGGCCATTCTGGACTTGTGGCGAATCGACAAATATCTCGAGAAGTTGAAGTGCCACATGGTTTCTCTGGCCTCCATCATCCCCTCCCTGGATCCGGGAGACTGATACGGTGCTCTCAACTTGAAAGACCTTTATTTTCATATTTCCATGTTCCAAGGACACAGAAAATTCCTCCGTTTTATGGTGATCCAGTGTCACTTCCAATTCACGGTGCTACATTTTGGCCTCTCCTTGGCCCCATGGGTATTTACAAAATGTATGGCCCCAATAGCTTCAGACCTTGGTTTTTTTGAAGAGGTTAGCAATAGGCACACACAAACCTCCAAATGTGTCTCTGAAGTGCTCAGCCCATGATCCACCAAACAGTTACAGAGCTTTTAGATCTGCTGTACTCTCAGGAATAGAGTAGCAGCCGTGTTAGTCCTGTATCCGCAAAAAGAACAGGAGTACTTGTGGCATCTTAGAGACTAACAAATTTATTTGAGCGTAAGCTTTTGTGGGCTACAGTGCACTTCATCGGATGCATAGAATGGAACATATAGTAAGAAGATATATATATATATATATATATACACATAGTGACAGGGTCGGGCCAGATGGCTACAGGGGAGTAATAGAAGGCAGATATATTAGCCCCAGGCTAAGTAGGTCCCTTTTCCCTGGGTAAGGTAACAGGGAAGGTTCCAGAACAATCAGGAAGCTTCTGCAGACAATTTAGACAGGCTGATTAGAACACCTGCAGCCAATCAAGAAGCTGCTAGAATCAATTAAGGCAGGCTAATCAGGGCACCTGGGTTTAAAAAGGAGCTCACTTCAGCTTGTTGTGCGCGTGTAAGGAGCTGGGAGCAAGAGGCGCTAGGAGCTGAGAGTGAGAACGCATACTGTTGGAGGACTGAGGAGTGCAAGCATTATCAGATACCAGAAGGAAGGTCCTATGGTGAGGATAAAGAAGGTGTTGGGACGAGGCCATGGGGAAGTAGCCCAGGGAGTTGTAGCTGTCGCACAGCTGTTCCAGGAGGCACTCTAGACAGCTGCATTCCACAGGGCCCTGGGCTGGAACCCAGAGTAGAGGGCGGGCCCGGGATCCCCCAAACCTCCCAACTCCTGGTCAGACACAGGAGGAGTTGACGTGGAGTGTGGGTTCACGAAAACGGCCAAACTGAGGGCTACCGTGAAGCTCCAAGGCAAGTAAATCCGCCAATAAGCGCAAGACCCACAAAGGTAGAGGAGGAACTTTGTCACAATACAAATACACATACATACATACATACATACAGAGAAGGTGGAGGTTGTCATACAAACTGTAAGAGGCTAATTAAGATGAGCTATCAGCAGCAGGAGAAAAAAACTTTTGTAGTGATGATCAAGATGGCCCATTTAGACAGTTGACAAGAAGGTGTGAGGATACTTAACATAGTGAAATAGATTCAATATGTGTAATGACCCAGCCACTCCCAGTCTCTATTCAAACCCACGTTAATGGTATCTAGTTTGCATATTAATTCAAGCTCAGCCGTTTCTTGTTGGAGACTGGTTTTGAAGCTTTTCTGTTGCAAAATTGCCACCCTTAAATATTTTACTGAGTGGCCAGAGAGGTTGAAGTGTTCTCCTACCATTCTATGCATCCGATGAAGTGGGCTGTAGCCCACAAAAGCTTATGCTCTAATAAATTTGTTAGTCTCACAGGAATAGTATGTCCCAGCTTGTAAATTTCACCTCATGATTACCAGCGTTCTTAACATACAGCACTTATATCTGTAGTGAAAACAAGAAAGAGTTTATCATCAAAGAACAGAGATTCAAGTGATAGAGAGTGAGAGCATTGGAGACAAATGGTTACAGGTAAAACAAAATTATAACACCCTTTCTAGAGATTAAATTTAACTAACCAGCTCTTTGAGTGCTTGCTCATGTTCCAAGTTAGGTGTGTGCAGACCCCATCTTCTCTCCCTTTCACTTCAAAGAGGGCAGAGAAGTAGTACTATGTGCCTGCCAAGGGGTACAAATACTTGTACTCTCACCCTCTTCCTCGGTCCATTGTGGTCACAGTGGCCAATGACAGAGATAGGCAAGACCAGTCGGGTGCTATCCCCCCGCTCCCACCCCTCCCCAAGCAAAAGGACTTAGAGAAACTAGACCTGTTTGGCAGAAAAATGTATTCAACGAGTGGATTACAGCTTCGCATTTCCAACCAACAAGCCTTGCTGCGGACGAATGATTCCTATATTTGGGACTCTACGGCAAAGTTTAAAGATTCACTGCCTCAGGACTCCAGGCAAGAGTTTTCCACCCTGATAGAGGAAGGGAAAATCATAGCCAGGGTCTCACTCCAAGCAGCTCTAGGTGCAGCTCACACAACAGCCATAACAACAGCTTCCACAATGGTCATGGGGCGATGCTCCTGGCCTTAGTCCTTAGCCCCAGCAACCGGCCTGCTTCTTGGCTCCACTGTCTTTACAGGACCTGTTCAAGAAACTGTGCAGGAGTTACAAGTATAGACAACTGTCCAGTCTACCTCAACTTCCTACCAGGGTCACACAGATCCCAGGAGGCCCAAAACAGAACTTCTGAAGGCACACCCAAGAGCATTATATCAATTCCCGCATCGGATTCTGCCCCCCTTTTGTTTTCAGACTGACTCTCCCAGTTCAGCCCGGTGAGGTCCCTCATCACCTGAGGCCACTGGATGCTGAGTATGGTGGAGGAAGATTACACCCCTCAGTTTTCTTCCACCACCACCTATCCCCATCCCTCTTTAGGGTCCCTTCTCACAAGCAAGTTCTAGCACAAGAGGTCCAAGCCCTCCTGTGAGTAGGGGCTGTGGAAAAGGTGCATCAGAACTTGAGAGGGAAGGGGTTTACTCCTAATATTTCCTAATCCTGAAAGCCAAAAGGGGTCTTCAACCCATCTTGGACCTGCATTGCCGCAACAGTTATTTCAAGAACCTGAGGTTCCGCATGGTCTCCCTGGCCTCCATTATTCCCTCCCTGGATCCAGGGGACTGGTATGCTGCCCTCAACTTGAAAGATGCCTATTTCCACATTTTCATCTTCTAAGGCCACAGAAGGTTCCTCAGATTTATCGTAAACCAAACTCATTACCAATTCACTGTCCTCCCCTTTGGTCTGTCAGCAGCCTCTCAGGTTTTTATGGAATGATGGTAGTAGTGGCCTTCCTCAGAAGGCAAGGTGTCCGAGTCTACCTGTACCTCGACAACTGGCTGATCAAGGGTCGTTCAGAGGCTCAACTGAAGAACAGTATCAGCCTGGTCCAAGCCACCTTCCATGCACTGGGCCCATTGTTAAATGAGCAAAAGTCGACTCTCATTCCCATCCAGAGAATAGAGTTTATCAGAGCAGTACTAGACTCAACCCAGGCCACAGCCTTCCTTGCAGAGGCTCAATTCCAGACCATATCGGCTCTGATATCCAAGGTTAAGGCCCACCCCATCACAACACCCCTGTTTTTCCTCAAACTTTCGGGACACGTGGCTGTGTGCACTTACATGGTACAGCACGCAAGGCCACACCTCAGACGCCTGCATGCTTGGTTGGCCCAGTGTAATCACCAAACGGACACCACTTGGACTCAGTGCTTACAGTTCCCACCCCAGTCCTTGCCTCCCTTGACTGGTGAAGGATCCCCGGTAGATGGCTTTGACATGTTTCCTTTGTCACAAACCCCTCCCCCAAAGCCTTCAGTATCTTTCATTTCAGATGCATCCGATCTAGGTTGGGGAGCTTGCCTCAAGCACATCAGGACTCAGGGCCTGTGGTCCCTGGAAGAACTCCCCCTACACATAAATGTCAGGGAGCTCAGAGTGGTCTGCTTAGCTTGCCAAGTGTTCGTTCCCCAGATCACTGGCAAAGTTGTGCGAGTGTTTATGGACAACATGGCAGCCATGTTTTACATCAACAGAGAGGGAGGAGCATGCTCCTTTACCCTGTGCTAGGAGGCCATTGGTCTGTGGGACTTCTGTATGAAACACTCAGTTCCCCTCAAGGTTTCCCATTTTCCAGGAGTCTGGAATACCCTGGCAGATCACATCAGCAGGTCTTTCTCCTCTCATCATGAGTGGTCCCTTCAGCCAGAGGTGATGAGATCCATCTTCCAGAGGCGGGGGTCTCCCCAGGTACACTTGTTTGCAACCAGGCAGAATAAAAAACGTCAGCAGTTTTTCTCATTACTGATCGCGGTCCAGGCTCTCCGATGCCTTCCTACTTCTATGGACAGAGATCCTATTCTATGTGTGTTCTCCAGTTCTAGTACCCAAGGTCCTTCTGAAAGTCAAGCAAGAAAAGGCAAGGGTTATCCTTATAGCTCCTGTGTGGCTGCGACAACATTGGTTCAGCATGCTGCTGGACATGTCAGTAGCACCGCCGCTGTTGCTCCCACCCCGCCTGGATCTGATCTTGCAAGACCATGGCCGTTTACTCCACCCAAACCTCAGGGCCCTTCACCTGACTGTGTGGATGCTCCATGAACCTGTTCAGAGCAAGTTCGCCAAATCTTACTAGGTACCGTCCACTAGAGCTACTTACCCAGCCAAATGGAAGGATTTCTTGGTGTGGTCTTCTCAACAAGGTCTCTCACTGACTCAGTCATCCCTCCAGCTGTGCTGGAATACCTGCTCCATCTTAAGCAACAGGGTCTGGCCCTCACATCTATCAAGGTACATCTAGTGGCAATCTGTCTTCCACCCTTCGGTGGACGGTAGGTCGGTGGTCTTGCATGAGATGTCCATTCACTTCCTTAAAGGGGTAGAGAGACTTTACCCTCAAATTTGTGAACCATTTCTACTGTGGGTCTTAACCTGGTCCTATCCAGACTCACTGGCCCTCCCTTTGAGCTGCTAGCATCATGCCCTCTGTTGTATTTCTCTGGAAGGTCGCCTTCCTGGTGGCAATTACCTCAGCCAGGAGGGTCTCAGAAATTAGGGTCCTTACCTTAGAAACACTTTATGCAATGATCTTTAAGGACAAGGTTCAACTGCACCCCCACCCAGCTCCTTCCAAAGGTGGTCTTGCAGCTTCATAATAACCATACTATTTTCCTGCCAGTTTTCTTCCCAAAACCACACAGGAATGCAGGGAGCGGCATTAGAAGTGCCCTGGCCTTGTACATTGGGAGGAGCAAGCCGTTCAGTAAATTCACACAGCTCTTCTTGGCAGTAGCAGACAGGATGAATGGCCTACCGGTTTCAGCCCGGAGAATCTCATCCTGGATCACCTCCTGTATTCATACATGCTACGAGCAGGCAGGTGTACCACCTCCTGCCATCTTGACCACCTATTCGACCAGAGCTCAAGCTTCATCAGTGGCATTTCTGGCCCAGGTCCCAATCTGAGGCATCTGCAGGGCTGCCACATGGTCGTCATTGCATACCTTCTCTTTCCACTACGCCATCCCCACAGCAGGCTAGAGAGAATGCCAAGTTCAGAAGAGCAGTGCTACAATCTGCATGTCCATGTACTCTGAGCCCAGCTCCTTGGGTACCACTTATGAGTCACCTAACATGGAACAGACATGAGCAAGCACTTGAAGAAAAGAACAGTAACTAACCTTTCCGTATCTGTTGTTTTTCAAGATGTGTTGCTCATGTCTATTCCATGACCCACCCTCCTGCCACTCTTTCAGAGTTCTCTGGCAAGAAGGATCGTGGTGCACCAGAGGGCGCTAGAGCCAGCCCTATGGATACCACTGAGAGAGAAATCTCTGGCAACTCTGCACATGACATGCACACCATAACATGAATGGACATGAGCAACACATCTTGAAGAACAACAGTTACAGAAAGATTAGCAACCGTGTTTTCTTCTGACTAGAGAAATTTATCTCAACCAACGTTCTTCCCAGCATTTTCAGCCAAGCCTGGCTCAGATCCCTTTTTCATGAAGCAAATCCCACTGTCAGTTTCCTTCCCTGGAGAAGGATTTCAGGGTGCCTCTCTGCTCTCCCAAATACATAAGAACATGTCTCTGATGTTTACCTGAAATACGGTTACCCCTGCTATTTATTTCCTCCTGTTAATTTCCTTCTCAAATCTCTGTCAGCTCTTCATCAACATTTGACTTAGAATGCTAATAAATTTCTACTGTATGACATACTATACACAGTGATCCACCATGGAGATATGTGTCTCCCACTCCCTGCCTGTAGAAGTTTGTCTCCAGATGCACAGTTTTTGAGTGACCTGTCTTAACTCTGAGAACGTAATTTTTAGAATATATACGTAACTCTTCATGTGTGTTCTGTGTACACAGTTCACAATGATTGATTACTAGTACGACACAAGCTTTCATTAGAGACCTGATATGATATTCTTTAGTGAACCCATGGGATCTTTGTATCCCTATGTACCTCTGTGCCTTCTGCGAGTTGGCATCAAGAGATCCTTGGATCACAGCAGTTCTTAAGTTTCTTAGCTGTACTGCAGTGCAACTGTAGAAGTACCAAATTGGCACCCACTTTCTTGATTGAGAACCTTTTTTTAAATGCAAGGAGTGTGTCACTGCCTACATGACACCAACAGGTCACAGGGGTTCTATTTAAATTGTGAATATGCTGCATCATAGATAAAATGGAGGGCACAGGACACGTTTCTTAAGAATGATTTGTAGCCATATGTTTGTAAAATACACAGTTCTGACCCAGATTAAAAAGTAAACCATAACTTTGAATTTCTTGATGGTAATTTTAAAATATTTTGATACTTAATATTTGGTATCCTCAATTCTCTCCAAGCCATTTTATTTCCTAATTTCAGTTCTGTTTAGCAAACTTTATGGTACGTAAATGCTAACTGGAAGGCGGATAAAGTAGTGTGCTTACCTTCATGTCTTTCAGGTGGCAGAACGAGCACTATACTACTGGAATAATGAGTACATTATGAGTTTAATCAGTGACAATGCAGCAAAGATTTTGCCCATCATGTTTCCATCATTGTACCGAAATTCAAAGACACATTGGAACAAGTAAGAGATTCTTGTACAAATAATATATTGGTTAATATATTTAAATGATTTTCTAAATTTTGGTAATGTTACTTATCTAACAGTATTGAACTTTCGTTTCAAACAATTAGGGTTAAAATGCCTTGTGTTTGTGAATTACCTGTTGTAGCTACAGTATAATCATGCATAGTGACAATATTTCTCCCCAAGACCTTAACAATGTGAAAGGAAATGAGTGAGGGCAAATGTCATGTCACTGTCAGAGAGCCCAGGAAATGCATTTGAGAGGGTGGACTCTTTCCTGTAAAAATATGTTTTAGTGCAGCTTTTCTCCTATACCATATTTTATTTTGGATTATTTATATTGAGTAAATTAAATGTGTATTGCATAGTAGCTTAGTGGTTACTAAAGACTAATTTTGATGGTTGACCTCTAAACTTTGTTGACCCACATTTTTCCATTGATAATCATTTGACTATATCCATATTAAAATCATCATATTCTTTCTTTTTTCTTCTTCTCTTTCTCTGCATTTGTTGCCTGTTTACTTTCTCTGTTTACATATTTCCTTTGTTTTTCCCTTTCCATCCACACAACAGTATAATACTCACGCATGAAAGTACTCCTAGTCAGCCCCATTTTGAAGCTGCTCCAGCTGCAAAACAATTTTGTTTGAGCTAGTGTGCAAGAGCTGGTAGTGTGGTTGTTCCATAGCTCATTGCTGTGGAGTGAGGACTATTGATTGGTTGGCCTACAGTAATGCCTGATGAATCTCCCAGTAACTTCAGTGAAAGGTATACTGAGGGAAGTGTGTGCAATAACTGGATACAGGTAATTCACTGATATACTGATTTAAAAAATATAATATGGATTACTTTTAAAAGAAAAACTATAATCCTAAAAAAAGATTCAAGTTGTGAATAAAAAATATGGGTTACTTTCAGTTGTTTTTCTCACTTTTTATGGCCCTCCATTCATTCTGTCCTGAGCATGAGTGAAGTCATGAAATCCATTACACCCCCACGCTCACTGTGTAACCAACATGAATGATGCAAATTAACGATGTAACTGATTTCTTTTCTGATCTGGTGATCAGTAACTTATAATAGATTACTTCTATAGAGTAAACTTTTACTTCCCTGGCAATGTGCACTATATAATGCAGGTGAAGATTTGTTGTTGTTTTTCATGCTGTTTCTAATCTGTTTGTTTATATACTCCCAGAGGAATTTTGCATACAATATTTTAAAATTCTGCATATTTTATTTGTCAAAATAACATAATAATATAATCAGTCCAGTTTCAATTATTTTTGATAGTTTATTTCAAAATACTTGTCAACAAGTCTGTCAACCATACAGACAACAGCAAAAAATATTTCCCCAGGAGTAGGGAGTTAAAGAAACCCCTAGGACAACCAAGTTCCAGTGGGGAGGCACTATGTGGGGCCCCCAGAGCCCAGACACCTGCATTCTCATCGCCCCAGAACCCAGCTGTGGGGAACCCCCCCGGCTCAGACACCAACACCCCCCCTCCCGCCAGAGCTCAGCTACAGGGCACCCCTCGGTGCAGACACCACCATGCCCCTCCCCCCCAGATCCCAGCCATGAGGCACCCCCCCCATCCCAGACACCAGCACCCTTTACTCCCCACAGCTTCTTTACTGTCCTGCCAGGGGATGTTGTGTGGTGCAGCCCTGCCCTTCCTCACCCTTTGCCAGGAGAATGAGGATCAAGCAGAGCATGCAGCCTCTAGCCAGCCAGGCTGGGTGCTCTGCTCACTGCAAGCTGGGCTCTACAGAGTCCAGCGGCCCCTAGTGGCAGTCAGCAGCTCTGCAACCCAATTCTGCGGGGGAGACAGGGAATTCTGCAAAATTCTGCATTGCACAGTGGTGCAGAATTCCCCTAGTTTTAAAGAGCCCTATTATTGTGATTCAGTATTTTATATATTTCTGCCATATGTGTATAGATGTGGTTATGCTTTCAGAATAAGTTTTACAGTATGCAGACTCCTATATCAGTATAGAAATATTTATAGAATTTCAGTCAGTTGACAGTATAATTGTATCATCTGCTGAGGTCTATATTACTGTTTTAATTTTTTTCTAATAATTCAATTTTGATTAAAATTGTATCAACTTTTAAATTTCTAAAGCAACCGTATATTGATGCACAATATCATATAAAGGAGAATTAGAACCTCTGAAGAACATTTTTCATTAACAAGTGGCAAATACTGCTGTAGAGTAAGTAAACTGTATTTGAAGCTGCTTAAAACATTTAATGATTTAGAATTTGTATTAGCCATACTGTAGCTAAAATGAAACTTCCATTAACTAGTTTTGTCTTCATGTATTCTAAAATAATGTAATTTTCTAGTTGTGTAAGTTATTGGCTACAGTTGACCAGAGCAAAATTTAAAGTACTGAGAGTTTCAACCCGAAGTTTTACTTATAGGACAATACATGGCTTGATATACAATGCTCTGAAACTCTTCATGGAGATGAACCAAAAACTGTTTGACGACTGCACGCAACAATTTAAAGCAGAAAAACTGAAGTAAGTTTCATATTAACATTTCAGCTTATTCTACAATAACCTGTTCAGAGAATTTTCATTGTTTACTTTGAAAAGCTACTCTCGCTTTTTAAAAAAAAAGTTATGCCCATTTTATTCAGCACAAAAATCTGAAAATTCACATGGTGAGATTTTTTTTTTCCTCAGCATGCATGAACCGTGAAGTGTTTAAAATAGTAGTTCTAACCTAATACTGTTGCTGGCAGCCATCTTTCTGCAAAATCATTGTTGTGCGACTGGTGGTGTCAAAGTCCAATGGAAGAGAATGCTAACTAATTTACATCCTGCTTTTATTTTAGATGCATTATCTGCCATCTGTCCCCTGCATACAAACCCCAGTACTTTTCAGAATCCTCCAGCATTGTTTTGTAGAGTGTGTTGCATGTGCATATATGTACAGGGCATTATTGTATTTTGTCATAAATGCAATGATGAATGCGATATGTTTGTATTAATGCTATGTGGTAGCATATTCCTCACAGCCATCTGTAAAGTGAAGTATTTAATTTTGCTTAATTTCATCTTTAACCTAGGTACAAATTTAAAAGGAAAATGCAAGAGATTCCTTTATTTGATAGACTGAGCAGCACTGGGAACTTATTTCATAAATTGTTGATAAATAGGAAAGAAGTATAGTATGGTCAGGTAAACAGAGCAGGGGATTGGAAGCTTGAACTTTTCTGGTTTTTATTCCCAAATGTGCAACTGACTTGTATGGTCTTCAAGTCACTTAATTTCTCTGTGCTTCTACTTCCCCGTGGGTGTAATAAGTCTATGCATGTTCACAGGGATGGTTTGAGGCATAAATAATTGCTTGTAAAGTGTTTCAGATCCTGATTTAAAAGAAGTATAGAAATGAAAACTATTGGTGGTTCTGTTTCAACATAGTAATATTTGGGTGTTTGAGCAGATCTTGGTTAGAATCATGTTTTCAGTTTCAAAGTGAAATGATTGTGATTTCTTCCTGTAGCAGTCCTTAAGGGCTTAGCAACACATAGTTTTGTACTGCTTTAACTATATTTGTTTGAAATCAGTGCAATCCCTCCTCTTCCCCCCCCCGCCCCCGTAACTAGTGTCTCAGTTATACTACGGTATAGGTGCTTATGCTGGTATATAGGTTATTCCTGTAAATTTAAGTGAAAGTGAGCTAGAACATGTAGTATGAGACAAATTTTAAAAGTATTCTGGCAAAAGGATAAAAGAAGTGTATCTTTTTTGCTTCTTTCTATGATGTATAAAGAGGACTGAGTTTTTGGTGTACTATTTTTCTAGTAAAAACAATTCTATGTATTTTTTATATTAGAAAATAAAGTCTTTATTCTATTTTTTCCTGAGTGCAGCAGAGTCCAGACAAGAAACTGAATCCTGAGCAACTGAAAGAGTGATTTTTGCTCATGAATTAAAATTCATTTGAGGAGGGAGGTGTTGATTTAACACAACCACTTGAGAGGACACACACTTAAATATTTAGAACTCCTACTCTACCATCTGATGGCTGAGAGAGCTCCCACTGCAGTGTTGAAACTCTGGCCCCACTAAAGTCAATTGAAGTGTTGCCATTGACTTCAGTAGAGCTGGGATTTCACACCAATTCCCTGGCCAAGGAGTTAGTCTGCTAAAAAGAAGAATGAGTTAATCCTGATTTTTCTGAGGTGGAGAAGAAGCTGGAAAAAAAAATTTCCCTTTCTTTTCAATGGTCGTTTTGCCCTTTTTTACTCCACAAGGAAGCCATAAGGGCACAAGCTCATTCCTTTCCCCACACGCTTTGCAAATCACCTTTGAATGTACATCTCTTAAACAAGTTTAGACAATAACTAGACACTTTCCCTTGATTTGTTTTCCTCAAGTATTTCTCTATTAATGAAGCATTATTCAATTTCAAAATAGTTTTTTATCTATGTGGTTATTATTTTACTTACATTTAAATAAACTACAGTCAGGATAGTGGAAATAAACAATGCCCTTTACTGTTAATTTTAAAGTGAGAATCCAAAAGTATTTCAGACTATACACCAGTCTAAATGCAGAAGATTTTTGTTGTATTATTTATTTTTTAGCAACATACAGCTGTCAAAGGCAAACAGATTGTGCACAAAGTGAGAATGCCAGTCGGTTTATTGTAATAAAGTGTCCTTATTTTCTTGAGGAAAATTGTCATTCTTTTGTTTTAATGTTGCCCTGGAATAACAACTAGCAGTATGGTATGGTTTAGATATGTATATGGAGAAGCTGTCTATCAAAAATTGGTATTTTGGACTGTGTGAAGATGCATCTAAACAGGTGAAATAACCAATTATTCATTATTCTGTTTAAGAATAGTATGTGAGTTGTATCTGTTACCTCTGTTTTTAAATTTTATTTTTGCAGAGAGAAGCTAAAATCGAAGGAAAGAGAAGAAGCATGGGTTAAAATAGAAAATCTAGCCAAATCAAATCCCCAGGTATTTAGAAAAGATTAACATATTCATGTTAAAAATTCTAGGTTTTTGTTAAATATGAGTGGGGTAACAGATATATATGACTGATCCTGGAAATAAAACAATTTCACTAATACTGTATATGAAAAATCTGCAATAAAAATGCTTTTAAAATTTGTAACCTTTCTCTTGTGCAAGTACTTATTTTGCAAACAAGGGTTTCAGACAAGACTGATCTGAAGTACCTTTTCCTTTCTTCCTTTATAAGACATATCTATAGAATTGTGGTCAGAAAAGTGATTGTTCAGAACTGCATAAACAGAGATAATAATATTAGTTTCTTTTGAAAAACTTCAGTGTAAACAAAACCCTAAATTAGAAGAAGGATGTTGGGAATTGGAGTGTTTTCTACTAAAAGTAGAACTTCTGTCTAGCTGGGACTTGTGACCTGTCAGATTTTTTTACTCTGCTGTGCCAAGTGAATTAAAGTAATGGTGCATGACCCTATCTGTTGTATCCACCTGGCGCCTGGATTGTGTAGTCGACTGTTGTGGGTGAACATGCACATCAAAACCAGCTCCCAGCTAAAAGGAAAACCATCTTGTTCTTAAGTAAATACAGGTTCTATAACCAGCTACAAGTGCAGGTTTTTCTGAAAAAACAAAAACTTTTAGAGTGAACAAGCTATTCTGATTTATTCTTGTTCTATTGCTTTGTGGTGTTTCTATGCTGCTATTTGTTCCTTTAAGTGTCAAATTTCTGGATTTCAATCATGTCAAGGTTTGCTACTGGCAAAAAAGGAAACCTTTACCTATAAAGTTCTTATCAACCCAAAAGGTTCCTGGCTGAGTACAACTGTTGGGGGGTCCAATGGTTGCATTGGTGTGATCTTGGTATCAGTTTAATGAATAGTAAAGAATGCAGCTATATTTTTCTAACCAAAAGACTTTTTAGAAATATTTTCTCTCACTGACTTTTCTGGGAGGTTACGGGGGAATCCTTTCCAAAGTGGTCATAGAAAATATTTAGTAATTAAAATTGGACAGTTTATCAGTAGGTCAACTGAGTGAGCTTAAGTGCATTGTAACTTTATAAAGAACCATGTACATGAAAGCAGAGAAATGTAAAACTTTGTGCAACAAAACATACTCTATTTAGATAAACAGATACATTTTTGAGTGTACTTTTTGATTAGTGCCATAGACAAATTTGATTAATCTTTGCCAGTAATTTTAACCTTACTAAAAAGGCACCATACAAAAGTGTTGAATGAAGAGTACATGCTTGTTCAAAATATGTTCATATTTATTCTCACAAAAGATAAACAATTGTGCCTTGCTAAAAAAACCATTGTGACTTATTCAGACTGATCTAGTAAAATAATGTAATTGTACAAACGTGAACCTTTTTCTATTGTTCAAAAATCATTCTGTGTAACTATGTATCTTTTCTAAAACTGATTAGCATAACCTATGTATACAATACTTTACATAGTCTGCTTGAATAACCAAATTAATATAACCAGCAAGTTAAATTTAAAAACACAAATTAATTTTGACACTTAAGCCCTCAGCACATGAAGAATCTATATATAGCATATCGGTGCATGCTCTTAGTGCTTTTTTTTGACAGATAACCAAAATTTCTTTCAGAATTTATATCTAGTTATCTGTCTTCTAGTATTTGTTTTTATATTCCTAATTTTTTAATTTATACTTATTGTAGAAGGGTATTCCTAATTCTGCCCCTTATGTAAAAAATAAAGTGTAAGGTATTTTAATTATAATTATAGTGACTTAAAATAATTAACTTTTTGTACTTAATTTTTTTCATTTTTCTGCTTTGTATCATGTGAAATCAGATTTGTCTATTAAGTTACCATTACATTCAGTTACTAAAATAATTGTGGAAAAATCTTAATGGGTTTTAAAACGGTGTGTGTGTATATGTGATACACAGCAGTTTTTTCTTTGTTGGTCTTAACAGTACTAATAGATCATTTGATTTAAGATAAAAATTGTAATTGTCAGGATCTCTGCAAATTAGTGCTCTATGTTAAAGTTTAGGTTCTGTAAAGTTTTAATTTGACAGGTCTTTTTATTCAGCAAAGGTACTGTATGTTCCTGTTTTATATTTCCAAAAGAGAAGTACTTATACTTTTCATTGTATTGGAAAGCATACCATCGGAAAACGTAGTCTCTTTGAATATTGAGTTTTGTCTTTACAAATACAAACTTGCTCCTGCAACCAAAACCATTACGTATTTCTGTTGTTGTATCGATCAGAAAATGTTTGACAGTGTCTCTAATACAATTTATATTAAATATTTAGCAGAATAGAGATCGAGCATTGGCAATTTAGAATTTTATTCTTCCACCTTTAAAACTCAGATTCAGACATGTTCCTGGTATAATTTTGCTCCTTTTACTATAATTGTATATTTAAATATTGTATTTCTGCCAGAACCAAAGTAATGGAGACTCAGTTTTTATCTTTCCATCATACTTAAGTTCTGGGAGCATAAATAATTTAAGTCTTGATGCATTAAAATATATTATACAGAAGCTAGTCTAAAATTAAGTCTTACCAATTAAATGCTCTGATTTACTCTTAATATCCAGTTATCATTGCTAACAATGATTATATTTTAACAATTTGCATTTTATTAGTACCCAACATGTAGTGACACCAGTGTGCTGAACAGTCCTGTTGCAATGGAAACAGATGGGCCTTTAATTGAAGATTTACAGATGCTGAAAAAGACAGTGAAAGAGGAGGCGTGTCAGGTAAAACCATATGAAAAAATTAAACTTGTTCTCTTAATTTACAAATCTGTAAATAGTAACCATTCAAACTAAAGATAGCAGTTACCTTTTCTAAAAACAGCAGTACCCATTAACCCTAAAAATCATCTTGAGTAGTATTTTCATAATTTTTTACTATGGTATCCTGCAATAATCAATGTTGTCAAAGACGTTACTTTAAAACAAAAAACTGGTAGCCAGAAATAAACATTCTAGCTGTAATGCCCGCTTTCTACTGTACGTTTTGTGATTTCTTCTACAAAAACATTTTTATTTCTGTTCATGTCATAGTGTGGACAATGAGTATAAAGATGGCTAGGGTGTGTCAAGTTCTTTTCTCTATACCTTAGTTTTTTTGCATGAAGGAGAGGTTGTAAGAAATATAGTCAGACTTAGTCATTACCAAAGTACCTTTCATCCAAAGTATTATCCTTCTTCTATAAAGTACACTCTCTTACATTTGTTCATATCTTTTGCTTCTGTTGCCACCTCTTACGTTGGCAGTCTGGCTATCTACTTGTGTCCCATTTCTCATTTTTGCAGAAAATTGTTTCAGGGTAACTGGCAGTTTCTCGATTCCTCAGTCTGCCTATAAATGTAGATATGGGATAGAAATTGCTCTAGTTGTGATATCCTACCTGGATCGATCGGTCTTCAGCTGTCATTAAGACTGCGCCGATCACAACACGTCCGCCATTCTTCTCGCACTCTTGCCTTTCTTCTCCACATTCGTCCAAAATGTTTAACAATGTCATCTTCCCATCTTCTTGGAGGCCGACCGGGTGGTCTTTTCTGTTCTCACGGGTACCACTCAGCAGTGATTGCAGTCCACCTATTGTCCATGAGCTGTGCTGTGTGGCCCGCCCATCACATCTTGTTATGTCTGCTTTCCACGACAATGTCTTTCACACCACTGCCTTCTCTGATCATTTCATTTGGGATGTGATCCAAAAGGGAAATACCCGACATAGCTCGTTCCATTGCCCTTTCAGCTACCGACAGCCGCTGTTCTTCTCTCTTTCAGTGCCCACGTTTCACTGCCATACAGCATGGCTGGCAGCACTGTTGAATTGAAGATATTTGTACCTGTGGTCTTGTCAGTTTTTCCTTTGAGGACGTCCTTGATGGAATTAAACACATACCATCCTGCCCGAATCCTTTGTGAGAGTTCTCCGTTCAGGTCTTGGCGCATATTAACTTCTTGGCCCAAATATATGTACTGTTCTGCTTCTTCGATTTCTTCTCCTGTTACCGTTATTCGGGCTTTTTGTAAGACATCTGATCACATGTATTTTGTTTTGCAGCGGTTCATTTTCAGGCTGACCTGACTGCTTTTCTTGTCGAGTCTTCGTAGCATGCTCTGCAGTTGGGTGCTTTCGGCAATTAGTACAATGTCGTCCACGAATCTGAGATGGGATAATCGTTCTCCGTTTATGTTGATACCACTCCTCCAGTTGATCTTGTTCATAACCATTTTGAGACAGGCGGTTAATAGTTTTGGTGAAATTGTATTTCCTTGCTTTACGCCCTTCTTGATTGGGATGAGGAGGGGAGTTTCGAGGAGAGTAATATCTGTTGTACATCCAGTATTCGCCTCCTTAAACAAACTGATGTACTGCATGTTAATGCCCTGCTCTGCGAGTGCCTTTAATATTGTGTTAAACTCGACGCTATCGAAGGCCTTTTCATAGTCGATGAAATCAATGCACAGTGGGAGTTTGTATTCTTTCGCTCTTTCTAGGATCTGGCTAAAGGTAAATATATGGTTGATCGTGCTGAAATTTCTTCGAAACCCTGTCTGCTCTCTCTGCTGTTGTTCATCCAGACTCTGCGAGAGTCGGTTCGTTATCACCTTTGTAAAGAGCTTGTAGATGTGAGAGAGCAGGCGTATAGGGCAGTAATTCTTAAGCTTTTCCTTCTTCAAGATATCAACTAAATCTTAAAGCGAGGGCCTTCCAAAGTTTTTCACCTCCTGCAGAAATTATTTCTGACATTATTCCATCTTTGCCTGGAGCTTTTCCCTTCTTCATCTGGTGTAGCGTGCTTCGGACTTGGCTGACTATTGTTAGGGGGACACGTTCTTCTGACTCTTGGAGTGTCGGGAGAGGGATGTTGATTCTTGATTTGAACAGTTCTATATAGAATTCCTTGCAGACCTCCTCCATCCCTGTTCTGTCTATTACTGTCTCTCCATCCTTGTTCTTCAACGCTGTTACGCTCAATCTATATTGCGTCAATTCCCGCTTGCATGTCCTGAGGCTCTTGCGTGATTCAGCTGTTTTGAGGAGCTTTTCTTTCTGGAAGTTCTCAAAGTCACCCTTCAGTTTTCGCCATATAAGCTTGCACAGAATGGAGTACTCAAGGTTGTTATCCGAGCTCCTTTTCATGTTTCTCTGCTTCTCCAACAAACTTTTTGTTTCATTCGAGATCCTTCCCTTCGCCTTCTCCAGCTTTTCAATTTCAGCTGCTTTTATGCAACGTCTCAGCTTGTCAGCAAAGATACTATAGTCCTCATCACACTTTTCCGTCTGGGTCCAGTCAAACCCAGAAATCGCTTTCTTCAGCTTTGCTTCATCGAATGTCTTTGGCCGCTGTTTCCTGTTTCCCATCTGTAACACCTTCTTTTCCACCGCTTCATCGAAAATCAACTTCACTCTAAGTAGGCAATGGTCACTGCCGGTGTTGAAAGGCTGCACCACCGAGACGTGTTGAACGATGCACCTTTTATTGACTAAAATATAGTCCTATTTCATTCTTGCTCTTTGTGTTTGGCGCGATCAATGTCCACCTTCTTGCGGTCTTCTTTTTGTACCAGGTGTTTGCCATGTACAGTTCTTTCATTTCTGCCATCGCTACTTGCCTTTCTCCTCTTTTATTCCTTTCGCCGCTGCCGTATCTCCCTATGAACTTTTCGCCAGCTTTCCCTCACCCGACCTTGGCATTGAAATCTCCCATCGTGACAGTATAAGTGGACTTTTGCGCGAGGTTCTTTCGAGCTCTTGGTAGAATCTTCCACTTCTTCATCCACACTTCCACTTGTGGGAGCGTAGGCCTGGATGACCTTGAGGGTAGCTTTTGACTTCATTTGAAGATGCAGCACACCAGTACGTGATGATATTAGCTGGCATGATATGACTTTCAAAGACCACTCTTTATTGACGATAAATCATAGAATCATAGAATCATAGAATATCAGGGTTGGAAGGGACCCCAGAAGGTCATCTAGTCCAACCCCCTGCTCGAAGCAGGACCAATTCCCAGTTAAATCATCCCAGCCAGGGCTTTGTCAAGCCTGACCTTAAAAACCTCTAAGGAAGGAGATTCTACCACCTCCCTAGGTAACGCATTCCAGTGTTTCACCACCCTCTTAGTGAAAAAGTTTTTCCTAATATCCAATCTAAACCTCCCCCATTGCAACTTGAGACCATTACTCCTCGTTCTGTCATCTGCTACCATTGAGAACAGTCTAGAGCCATCCTCTTTGGAACCCCCTTTCAGGTAGTTGAAAGCAGCTATCAAATCCCCCCTCATTCTTCTCTTCTGCAGACTAAACAAGAGACTCCTCCAACATTTCTAGCACCATCTCCCTTTCCGAGCCTCACAGCACTTCCATCCTTCCAGTTGACTTCCATCTCCTTCTTTTGTCGGGTTTCGCAGACACCAAGGATATCGCATCTTACCCTTTTTTTCTCTTCCATCAGATAGTTTAACATTTCCTCCCTGGACCTACAATTGTAAGTACACACAGCAAGGGTTGTCCTTTTCCATGTTGGCCTAACACCTGACATTTTTAGCAACCTCTCATCACTCAATTTCCGCTCCGCCACTGTAGAATGGTTTGATGACACGCAGGGAACTAAGACCCATTTGCTCATGTTGTTTTAGCTGTTAACTTCAAGCCATCCCACTGGCGGGCAGGCATGCGTACCTCCTCAAGCTTAGCTAGCCTTCAACCTCCAAGGAGGAGAAGTGCTCTTTCCTCTGAGAGAGCAATCCCCCTCCCTGGATTGGATAGTCCAACACCTTTGTAGCATGGTTAGACCTATCAGGGCATAGGCCCCACTACCATAGCTGTCAGACGGCCAGGGTCACCGTTGCGCCACGAGGCGCTGAGGTAGGATTTTGCAGTGGGATATCCTACCAGTAGATGAAAATATCTTGTCTGTGCTGATTCTTTTACATCTGTCAGTTGGCTGTGAGATTTTGTTGAACCATTTGCAGATACTGGTGAGGGTGGATGCTTTTGTGGGGTCACCTCTTGTATATAGTGCATATTTGAGCCTGCTAGAAAACTTAGTGAGAAGACATGAGCCTCAGTGCGTTCAGTTTCATAGGACTTCCACCAGGCAAGCTAATTCAAATTGGCTTCAAGGAACTAGGTTTGCTGTTCTGTAAATCTTATTACCCCCTTCGTAGGCATGCGTAAGGCATTACACACAGCAAAAAAGTTGTTTTTCCATTGTATAGGCAGGCATGTCAAAGACAGGGTTAGGCAGGGGGATGTCTCATTCCCCTCTGCACTGTGGAGCAGGGTTCCATGATTATTTTCATTCTGGTAGCACCTAGAGCTCCAATTCTGCCTGGGGTTTCTGTTGTGCTAGGCTCTCAACAAACAGCGGAAGTCAAACTTTCTTTTTTTATATCTTCGTAACAGAGTAAACAAAACTCTTAAGTGTGGAATGGAATTCAGGATGTGGAGGGAGTCAATAAAACTGTGAAGCCATGCTGAGGATCATAACCTGGGAAGTAGGGTGGGCAACAGAGCTGGAGAGGGGTGGGTAATGGTAGCTGCTTTTATGCTTCTCCCCTGCCCCCTTTTAAGTACAGGCTGTGGGGGGTTGCAGACAAAGTTGCCAGGCAAGTGAAGATGGTCAGTCTGCTACAGAAGATACTTCTCGATCTGACAAAGCTCCTATGGCTTACCAGAGGGGAGGCTTGATCTGATTAATCTTACCACGTCTGCCAACTTGAACTATTGCTATAGACCTTTAACATGTCTGAGAACAGTTGCAGTGTGGCATGGAGGCAGTTAAGTTGACAGGTTGCCAAGCTTTTTTGAGAACCAGCGAAGCAGTCAAATCGATAGGCCTAGTGAGTCATGGAGAGAAGATAAAGAAGGCTGGGGAGTGAGTCTGGGTGTAAAACAGAACTGCACAAAGCGCCAGTGACTTGTTCACTGTAACTTTTTCCATGCTGGACAAGTCAAATAACTTCTTGCATTTTTCTCCATAAATTACCCTCTTTGCCATTTCAGTAGGCCAAAGCACTGTGAAAAATATGCTTGTGACTTTTGGAACTGTTATAGGAGGCTGAAAAAGAAGTGAAAATTTCTATGGAAATTGGAAAGAGGAATAATTTTAAAATAATTCTACCAAGAAAGCATTGAAGAGTGTTAAAAGTGCCTAGAGAAATAAAGTTGGTTGTCCTTTGAACCATTTGAGAGTGATTTCTCAGATTGTTCATGTTTAAGGAATTCAAACCCTGCTGAACACTCATCACAACCGGAACAGCTGGGCTGTTAACAGTGTGTTGATAACATATTGTTCCTTGAACAAATGGGAAGAAAAGTCTAACATTTTTGCTTGGTATTTGCTGGTTTTACAGGATAGGTATCAGAAATCCTTTGTATTAATTTCTCTGTTTGAACTGGATTCCAACAATTCAAGACAAACCAAGACCAGAAAGGCTTGCAGGTTCAAAACTTTTGCATCATGAAAAGCAACTGAGAAAAGAAATTAAATACAGTAATTATTTTGACTCAGGAGGTCTGTTGCACATTATGCAGAGATACTCAACTGACTATTACAATACATAGAAACTACGTTAAATAAAGTCAAAATTAATGTTCAGTTGAGTTCTTTTGTGTATTTAGATTTGCATACGGTCAAAAGACTCTATCAAAGAAAGGTATTCATGAGTTAGTGTCGAAACAGCTTTCTTAAAAAGAGGGCTTACAGAATTTTTTTTTAATTAGTAAAATATCAAATTTATCACTGGGAGACACTAACTAGACAAGGAAGCTATAGAAGTGAAAATGTGAAAAGTAATCACTGATGTGGAATGATTCACTCAATTATTTAATTTTCATTCCTTATGTGTAAAGGCCAGTAAAGCAAAAAAAGATTAAAACTGTTAACGTGAAGCATTTTCTTTTCTAGCTCTGAACGCTGGTGGTGTAGAATGCATTTTTAGTTATTTATTCAAAGCCTAGGACAACTTTCGTTTGGGTGTTTTGTTTTTGTTTTTTCCTTTTATGCTCAGAGAAAAAAACAGACCTCCCCACTTTTAGAACTAAATGCAAACTCATAGTTTTCAATTTACACTCACACTCCCTCTCTCTAAAATATACCCCCTCGTTCTAACACACAAATAATCCTGTAAACTCATCTAGCTATTTCTCCTGCAGGATAGGAAGGAAGGAAAATTTGTTTATCTGTTTAAATATTTGAGACAAACTCCTACTATGGTGATGGGGGCTATATATGTACTCCAAAGATCTCATGATGGAAGGCAACCTCGTTGGGAATTATTTTCTGACTAACAGAGTAGCAGCATCATTCTTCACATTTGGAAGTTCAAGACAGGCTGTGATAGTAGAGTATTTGATCTGTTGAAATAGAGAGAGATGTGTGTGTGGCAACTGAGAGATCTGTTCAGTGACTTTCTTATGGGATGTGAAGGTGACAAAAGTCTTAAGACATCTAAACAGGCTTCTAGAGAGTGCTGGGGAGCAGTCTGTGATTATGGTACATATTAGTACCAGTAACCTAGGGAGGTCTTGGAAGCTAAATTTAGATTGCTAAGAAGAAAGCTTTAGGTCCAGAGCTTCTGTGATAGCTTTCTCTGAAATGCTTCCATTTCCATGTCTGAAGCCAGGGGAACTTCAATGTCTCAATATATGAATTACTCCTGGGGGGGATTCTGCGGGACTGCGTGCCCGAAGGCAACAGCCACCCCACCCCACCCCGATTTCCTGCTTTTCCCTGCAGAAAAAGGCAGGGAAGCAAAGGGAAGCCCTGCATTGGGGGGGGAGGGGAGGGGCGGGTGTTGAGACCATGTACAGTTTTGGGGTGGAGGCGAAGCATGGAGGGGCACATGGAGTTACGTGCCACTGCCCGCCCCTGTCCCCCCCGTCAGTTCTGCAAATGCAGATCTACCCAGCGCGGAGGCTGCCTCGGGCTCCACTGACTCAGTTGTGTGCTGGGAGTCTTCCTATTTTCTGTGGAACAGTGAGTGCTCGGTAAGGGGGATGCGGGAAAGAGGGTGGGGGGAAGAGGCAGTGGGGAAGGAAGGGGGTGGAAATGGGCAGGGGGCGGGGAATGTGGGAGTGATGGGAGGGGGATGGAGAAGAAAAGGGGATAGGGGAATCACTGTGGAAAGCGGGAGCCTGGCATGTGGCATCTCCTCGGCAGCAGCTGGGGCTCCCCTGTTAAGCAGGCCCATCATGACAAGCCCTATTCCCCACCCCACTGAGCCCCAAATAGCTGCACCTGGACCCCCATTCTATGAAGGCCCACCCCCTCAGCACCCGGACCCCCACACTAAGACCCCCCCGCCATGCCCCATCTCCCCACACCCAGACCCCCCTGCTGAGCCCAACCACCATTACCTGGATCCCCTGCAGAGTCCCCTTGCCCCTGCAACCGGAACCCCTCAACGAGCCCCTGTGCATTCAGATCCCACACTGAGCTGCCTGCACCCAGATTGCCCCACATAGAAACCTCTCACCCCACACCTGGATCCCCCCATACTTGGATCCTGCTGGGCTGAGCCTGCCCAGCCACAGCTGGTGCACCTGGCACAGAGGAGCAGGGCCCTGGGCTGTTTCTGGGGTAGGCCCAGCCCTTGCACTGTGTCAGGTGCAGCCTCACTGCCGAGTCCCTGTACTGGGGGAGGTGGGAGCTTCAGGGTGATCTCCCACCTCAGTGCAGTCAGTGGCCTGTGGTCCCTACTGCCATGCTGGAGCCACATTTATTTACTGACCAATAAAATTTGGAGAATTTTAAAATATTATGCGCAAAATTTTTAATTTTTTGGCACAGAAGTCCCTCCGGACTAATGGATAAAACAAGGATTTAAAGAGGAGATTTTCAAGCACTGGGGCACGTTGAATGCCTATTAAAAAAGGCCAGGGGAGTGGAGGGAGATGGGCTCCAACTTAACTAAAGTAGAACCAGATCTCTGGCACACAAAATGAATAAAGTTTGGGAGAACTGTTTAAACTAAGAGCTGAGGGAAAGCTGACAGGTGCCACAGAGCACTGCAGTCTAACAGACATCTGTTAGGAATATCAGTAATACAAATGTATCTCTGTATCTAGCAAAGGTTAGGGCAGAGAGAACAATCAACCTAGAGCAGGGACAGGTTGAGATCACAGAGATAAATTCTGTTAAATCAACAAGGGGTCAGACTAAGGATTTTAATAAAAAATAGGCATATGATCAATAATTACTATAAATGCCTATATACAACTGCAAGAAGCTTAAAAGCAAAATACATGAAATAGAATGCCTGGCAGTAGAAAAGGGCCTTAACATAAAATGCCTACCGGAAACATGGTGGAATAACAGAAAATTAATAGGAAACTGTCATACCTGATTAACCTGATTTATATTTCTTACATAGTTTATAAAGGGGTGGGGAAGTAGTATTATAGCCAAAAGACCCACAGAATTTGGGGATAGATTTGGTTTTGAGGGAACTGCATTGTAGTATCTGTATGGATACAAATCCCAAATCTTAAGAGTACAAATATTTTAGTAGGGTTATATTGCCAGCCTCCAGATCAGAAAAAGGAATATAGGATGTAGAATGTGATGAGACCAGAAGCAACAAGGTCTAATAAAGGGTAATAATTGGGGGACTTCAAATACTCGTATATAAACTGGTGGGTCCCTTTTGGGCTAGTAACTGTCCAAATGCATGGTATGAGATGGTCCTTGTCTTGAAGAGATTACAATCTAAATAAACTTTAAACAAACCAAGTTCTAGAGCTCAGAAGAGGAGAAACGGTACTCAACTTAGACCTAAGTAATTCATAGGAGTTGGTTCAAAAGTAAGTGTATGCATAAAACATTAAGTTGTAGTGTTCAAAATATCTCACTGTTTTATTATTTGTATTAATGTAGTGCCTAGTAGCCCTAATCTTAGACCAAGAGCCCACTGTGTTAAACGCTGTACAAAAACAATCAAAGGACAGTCCCTGTTCCCAAAGAGCAATATAAATTTAAGTGTAGCATCCTTGGGAAAGGAAAAATAGTGGGAGAAGAACTGTAATCCCATAGACGTAAAACCCATACCACCAATGTCGTATGGTGACATTTAACTTTAGAAAAATGGTTAAAAAATAAAAGTAGTCAAAAGGTCCCTAACCTCAAAAAAAAAAAAAAAAAAAAAAACAAACAGTAACAGGCTCAGGGTGTATGCATACTCTTAAACAGAATGAGGAGCAGGATGGCAAGAAGTAAACCAGCATGGCTAAGGTTCATGAGATTATTTGAGCTAAATATGGGGCCTTCAAAAAGCAGAAATCAACCCCTAATGAAGCCAATAGAAAGGAATATGAACTATGGCAGGAAATACGTGAGAAGGAAATTAGGACAGTATTATATCAGAAGCAGAAAGCCTGCAAGAGAATCAATGGGTCTGCTGGCTGATCAGCAGGTAAAGGAAGCAATTAAGCATAAAGATGTTTCAGAGAAACTAAATAATTTCTTTGCATCAGACTTCACCACAGTGGATGTTTTTCAGTAATAAAGGTGAGATACAATCAAAGACTGAGATGTCAAAAGAAGAGGTACTGAAACAAATTTATAAATTATACAGCAAGTCACTAGGACAAGATGGTATAGGTCTAGGAGTTCAGAAGAAACTTTTAAGAATGAAGTACTGCTTACGGTATTATATAGTCTCATTAAAACCAGATACCATACCAGAGGATTGGGGGCAGCAAATATGCTTGTTTAAAAAAGGTGATGAGTGACTCAGGGAATTTATAGTCCAGTAAGCCTTTCTTCCATATCTGATAAATTAGTTGAAATAATTAAAAACCAAATTACAAAACATCTAAATGATCATAATTAGATCTATTATTTAATTTTATTTACTATTTGTATTTTTGTAGCGCCTAGGAAGCCTAGTCATGAACCAGGACTCCATTGTGCTAAGTGCTGTACAAACACAGAAAAAAACCACAATCCCTGTCCCAAAGAGTTTACAATCTTAAGTATAAAACAAGAGACAGCAGATAGACGTGGACAGGGGAGTTCAAGGAGACCCTATTGCTCAGTGTGACAAGCTGCAGTATCAGCAAACCAGCAACTTAACTGTTAAGCTTTTCATGAGTATCATGGCAAAGGAGATTTGTAAGGAGAGATTTCAAAGGGAAAACAATAAAATGGCTTTGCAGATGTTCACATGGAGCTCTTCACAAGCATGAGGGTCAACATGGGAGAAAGCATGAAGGTGCTTATTTAAAAATGTAATAAGTGGGCAATGAAGGCTGGCATCATGGACCAATTGGAGATAGGTGTTGACCTGTCAATAGTGAATGCATGATGGTAGTTAGGATTGGGATAAGCTGTGAAAAGCCTTGAAAGTGAAAACAAATTGCTTATGTTTGATGTGATAGAGAGGGGGAGCTAGTGTAGAGATGCAAAGAGAGGAAAGTTATATTTGCAGCAGCATTCTGAATGGATATAAGTAGGGCAAGGTTGCATTTGTCAAGACCAGAGAAAAGGATGTTGCTGTAATCGAGACATGAAATGATGAGAATCTGGAAGACAGTTTTAGCTGTGTGGATGGATAGGAAAGGCCGTGTCTTAGAGATGTTCTGCAGAAAGAATCTGCAAGATTTAGATGTAGCTTGGATGTGAAAACCTAAAGAGAGGTCCAAGTCAAAGGTGATGCCTGATTATGGGCTTGAATGACAGGCAGAATGATAGCGATGTCCACAGTGGTCGAGAAAAGAGCTAGGAGTGTGGGTCTGTGGGGGAAAGAGGTAAAGGAGATGAGCAAGGGAGGGAATAAGTGAATGCAAAGAAAATCAGGACATATGGGTTTATTTAGTCCAATGGAAGAGTTAGAGAGGGAAGAGCAGATGAGAAAATCTGTGTCTGTGAGAAAGGAGAGTTGTAAGAGGGAAAGGGGGAAGAGAAAGCAAGATGAGGGAGGGGGAAAGGTCACTTATTTTGTCAATTTTCTCTTGGAAGAAATTGGTGAGATCCTATGAGGAGACAGCAGTGGGGGAGGAGGAATGGGAACGTTTGAGGAGTGAGTCAACGGTGGCAAAAAAGTGGCTGGGATTACAGGCATGGGTTTCAGTTAATTTGGAGAAGTAGTTTTTTAGCTAGGAAAGTGGTAGAACTGAATGAAAAGAAAAACTTATAGTGGAGGAAGTCAGCCTAGTAACAGGGTTTCTGCCAGAAAGACTCCACAGCATGGTAGCAGGAGAGGAGGAAGTGGATGTTGGGTTGGAGAGTTGGGTTCTGCAAATGAAATCATGGTCTACTAATCTATTAGAATACTTTGAACAAGCCAGTACAGTAGTCGATGAACAAGACCTAGTTAACGTAATTTATTTTGGCTTTCAAAAAGCCTTTAACAAAGTACCTAGCAAGAAACTATTGAGAAAACTAAGTAGTTTGGGAGGCAAAGTACTGTCATGGATCAGAAACTCTGAGACAAAAAACTACAGAGTAGGAATAAACGGTCAATTTTCATCAAGACAAAAGGTGCCTGAGGCTCTGGGCTAGGTCTGGTGGTGGTCATTAGATTTTGTTAATTTGGGGGAAAAGGGTGAGCAGTGACTGTGAGGTGGCAAAATTTGCAGATAGCAGTTGTTTGAGTTAACTAAGACTGGGAGAAGCTTCAGCACAGACTAACTTAGGTGAATGGGCAACACAGTGGCAGGTGTAATTCAATGTTGACAAATGTAAAGTGCACATAGGAAGGAGTAATTTTAACTATTCTCACACCTTACTGGATTCTGGTTAGCTGTAACAACTCGAGAAGAATACAGCATTTTTGAGGACAGCTGAATGAAGACCTCTGTTCAATATGCTACAGTGATCAAAAAAGCAAACAAAATATTAGGGTGCATAAGGAATGGAATGGAGAATATTTTATAATGCTGTTCTATAAATCAAAGATATTCCCTTATCTGAAATACTGTATTCAGCTCTGTCACCCATTCTTTAAAAGGACATGTCAGAATTAGCAAAGGTTCAGAAATGTGCGATGAAAATGATTAGAGGTGTGGAAAAATTCCCATGAAGAAAGATTGGGACTGTTTACCTTAGGGAGAAGACATAAGGATATACAAAATAACAAATGGTATGGAGAAGGTAGATCAGCAACTGCATCATATAGAAGCAAAGACAATAATTTGAGGGAATAAGATTTTACTAATAAAGCTAAAAATGTTTTGGATGGACTTGTTATAAAGCAATATTTGATCTTCTCTTTTTGCTTAACAAAATAGTCTCGACCGAAAACAACGTGTGGATAGTTGGGGTAGGAAGGAAATATGGCAAACATTTGCAACGCAAATTTTAACCCTCTTCCTAAAGTACATGTACATAGAAACATGAGCAAAGATTCTTGAATATTAGTTTGTATTTGGCAAATAACTTTTTTGGCCAACTGTTTTGCATTTTGATTTCAGGCACAGAGAGATCAGAAAAGGGATCGTCCTCTTATGCGACGCAAGTCAGAACTGCCTCAGGATATTTACACCATGAAAGCCTTGGAATCCCATTGCAGAGCTGATGAGCTAATATCACACGATGGGCATTAGACTATTACAGTGAAATATTATTTTGGAGGAAAACTTTTTTCTGGACTCAGTTCTACAGTAGAGAACTTACTTTTTTGTGCCATACCAATCAGTTACACAAAAGTCAAAGCTTTCTTCAACCCAGTTCTGAATGCAATAACTTAATACAGTATGCAGCTCAAGATTAGTAGTTCAAACAATGGTAAATTACTTGATTCCATATGCAGAACCATGGGTTGACTAGTATTAGATGGCCACGTTTTTCTGGCGGTGTTGTCATAGTACCAGTTAGTTGGTAAAATGAATAGTTTTATAGTAGTACTTGAGAATAATATTCTGTAAGTTATTTCCACCAAAACTGAAGTAATTTGAATGACTAATAGTTGGTACTATGATAACACTGTTTTCAAAAGCAAAATTCTTTCGGATTTAACTATTACATGTTTTTCTAAGACTTCTCAACTTTGAAATTGTTTCCACATTACTATTGTCTTGTAATATACCAGCAGTTTTGAAAATATACAGTTCTTTACTTTCCTATTATAAAACACAGCTTACAAAATGGTAACTTCATGACAATCCTCAATCACGGTTGCTTTCTAAAAGTTCTGTAAATTGTTTCTTTACTTAGGATAAAGACATATATATACCATGTCCTAGTACTTTACGTGTATTTAAAGCCATATTTTCCAGTCTTTAGTATGTAATACAGCACCAGTATTCCAAAAGTCAACTGGTAGAAGAATTTGTTTCCAAAAATGAAAATTTATCTACCTTGACTGGGAATAAATTGAATATAAAAATATTTATATTTTTATTTTCATTCCTTGTTTTCAGTTTAGTAAAACACTGTTTCTCCCTTATCTGAGCTTTTAATACTCAGCATTTTTTCTTGGGCTCTAAGAGTTCAATATTCTGTGGCAGATATCATAATGTCATTTAAGTTGCATTAGTCTTCTCAGACAGACAAACATTGTTGCCTTTCAGTGAAACACAACACCGATAGCTTGTATTATAAAGTAAAAACAGGTAAAAGATGTGAGTTTAAGAGCTGATAAATCAAGTGACCGTAGTTTTACGTGAATATATTTTTTTGTGTTGTAAAGAGCACATATATTACAAATACACCTCACAAGTAAAATGAAAATGCATCTGAGTTGCTGATGATCTTCAAATGCTGCTATATTTTCCACAAGATTACTTGCATGTAGTGAGCTTTTTGTTGTAGATGGAAAAGCACGGGCAGAAAATCTCTTTCAACATATAGTGCTTTGTCTTCAATATTTGATTTCTCTCAGGGTGGCCAGTATTTTGACTTACTTATCCTGCTTAAGAGCTGTTTGAGATGTGTTCTGCTATTCTAAATGGGTGACTAGTTTCTTTTGTCTCTGGCAGTGACATAATATAACTTTAATGTTTAATGTCTTGATGCATAAGATAAAAATGTGGCTTCTTTAAAAATAGTTTGTTTTATTTTTTCAAAAAAGAGGTCTCCTGCATCCATAAAAATATTGTGCAAAGCAGACATTCATAATAACATTGTGCAGATGTAGTGCCTGCTGGTTATAGTGAAAATACAATTTCCAATCTTTATTACATTGTCTATTGGAAAAAAAGTCATTTTAGTGGGTGGGAATTATTGCTCAAACAAACAAAATCACCTAAATTGAAAGACCACCTGAAGCTTCAAGTGGAAAAGTCCACTGTGTGTGAAAACGCTTCCTGTTAAACTTGAAAGAGAATATGCTTTACCATTATGATAAACTATACTGAAACCGTTTAAAGATGCCTTCTCCTTTTGAGGGAAAAAGGGTGCTTTTTTAATTGTATAAAACAATGTCTATGTATTTTGATATACCATTGTTTGAACTTCCATCTTTAGCTGGTAAATTATCAAATAATTTGATTTTGGGTGTTCAATATGTTTGTGCAAGAGGTTTCTGGAAAGAAGTACTCTTATTTACCCTAGGAAAAAAACTTGTATATCAGTGTTTGATTGTGTAACGCTCAACGTATAAGAACATTTTTTACTGTCTAGATTTTATTTCTGTTCTTTACTGAAGATAAACATTCACCAAAAAAGGGGGGAAATACAATTTTTTTGTAATTAAAGTTTGTCAGAAATTCACATTTGAGGTTTTGGGCCATAGAACATTTGCCTAGACAGTATTCCAAAAATTATCAGCACTGATTGTTTGGCTTGTTTGTTACCACCATTTATATATTTTGTATAGTCATGTACTAAACTACTCAAACTACTACATCCAAAATAAAAAGTAAAAATAAAGTAGAATTTTGGTGGCTGTTCTTCTTCATAAAGTTCTTTGACACCTTTCCATGTTCTCCAAAATTACATCTGTACATCAGGAATGTCAAAAGTAATATTACAAGTGTCTTTTTAGTGTGGCTTTAGTATGGCTTTATTTTAATATTGTACATACATTGTACTTTGTTTTATGGTAATAAGTAATAAAAATGTAGACTTCATATTTTGTACAGAATGGTCCTATGTACAGAATAAAAAGTTCCTAGAAACAGCAAAAATAGGTAAGTGGCACAATTATTTTTCATTAGACAATATCTGTAACTTTGTTTTAGTAAAATGTTAAGTTCAAATGTACCTTCATATTTTTTAACATTTTGTAATTCAGATTTTGTTCTGACATTGTTTATGAAGAACAACCTTCATACACCTGCCATTTATTATGCTCTTTTATCTAATTTTAAAATTCTAAAAATGGTGTATTATCTGGACTAAATAAAGAACATGTGAATTTTACTTACTGATCATGAAACTAAATTTAGCACAGAACCTTCTGGTAAATGTGCAGATTACCACTGGCTTAAAAATCATCCACAACTTTGAGACAATAGCACATAAGTTAAAGAATAAAACTGCAGTTCAGTATTGGTGCCTTTTTGAAAGTTACAAGTAAATTTATGGTAAGTCTTAGAAATAAATCGGCATCACGTTATGGTTATTCTCTACCATAAATAACCTTAATTTTTAGTGCAGGTATCAAGTACTGAATTAAACACACACAATAATTTGAAGAATCCCTCAAACCATCCTACAAATACCAAAAAAACCCACCTCTTATACCACATTATCTTCCCTATAAAAACTTGAAATACGTATCTGTTGGAAGGATTTCCAGCAAAGCAGCAGGAGCAAAATTAAGGATTTCCAGTAATACAGAAAAGATAGGACAGTATCAGATGGTGCAAATAGATGCAACAAATACATTTTTTTTTTTAATCTAGATTTTTCTTCCAGTTTACAAATGATAGTTCTTGGATCATCAGAGGATCTTCAGTATTTTATAAACACTCTCAATATCCTGTGTGGTACAGTAACTCCTCACTTAACGTCCTAGTTATTATGTTCTTGAAAAATGTAATGTTAAGTGCATCCAATTTCCCTATAAGAATTAATGTAAATGGTGGGGGTTAGGTTCCACTGAAATTTTTTTTGCCAAAGGACATTATATACATATACAGTATATGTTTTTAAAATAATTTTAAACAAACAACTTAATACTGTACTCACCAATGATTGTGAAGTTTGGTTGAGGCAGGGGCGTAGTGGGGTCTGGGCGCGGGGGCTTTCCCCATTCCACCAGCCTGGCTGGAACCTGCACCTCCACCCCGTTCCCCGGCAGGAACACCGGGCAGATGGAACAGGGCAAGGCCCCGTGCCCCAACCCTGCTCCCCAGCTGGAATGCCCAGCGGAGTGGCGTAAGCCCCTGCGCCCCAACACAGTCCCTGGCAGGAACACCAGGCAGGGGAAGCCAAACAGCGTTATAAGGGAACATTGCAGGACTTTAAAAGAGTATGTTTACTAATAGGTCAGCGACCTAATAACGAAACTATGTTAACTGGGATGATAAGTAAGGAGTTACTGTACTGTATACGATAAACCCATGGAAAATTAAAAAACTGGTTAAAAGAATGCTTTTATAGTAACAGATTAACACACACTCTAGGCATCCTCCAATCACATTTTTACAGTCATAGTAAACAAAAACTGGAAATAACCTGAACTTGCAGTTGGAAATCTATTTCCAAAAGCATCAACATACACAGTGTCCCTGGACCAAGATGCAAATAAGACCAAACATTGCCAGTATAAAAAATTGATTATTTCAGCCAAATATCTGGGGAGGGAGGTATGCATTTGCTTTTTACACAAGTCTCCATTTTTAGTAAGAATAGGATGAATATCTGATTTGGATTTGAGTTGGGTACATTTAGTATATTCGTGAATTATTGAAGATCAGTTGGATAATGCCTTTATTTTTCAAGTACATAGAACAGAATGACATTTCTTAATTAGCTATCATATCACAGCATCTGGACTCTTGTTACTTTTCACTACTGAGTCAGGTAGAGGTCTCAAGAGTTGCAATGTAACTCTAGGGTAAAAAAAGATTGCTAAATGTTGTATATATACACAATACATTTGCATACACAATTAGGTATTTTTGTGCATAGGTGGTTATTTCTAAAGTTAATGTATTGTGGTTTGTTTTTTCATTGTCTGATATATTTGAAAATATGCAAGTATTTTGTATTGGAGGTAGGAACTTAGTGTTGCAGGGTGAGGTTTTGTTTGAGCTGGGCTCAAATACTTGATCGCCCATATCTTGCTATTAAAAATAAATTCTGGTTTCTTGACTTATAATGAATGCAAGAATTCATTTAACATATACCTGTAAAACATTTTCCATTAGTGAATAATATAATTAGGGCTGTCAAGCGATTAAAAAAAATATAAATCATGTATATTCGTGCTGTTAATAATAAAATAGTATTTTTCAGTTCACCTAATGCAAATACTATAATGCAGTTTCTTTATAATGAAAGCTGAACTTACAAATGTAGAATTATGTACAAAAAAAACTGCATTCAAAAAACAAAGTAAAACTTTACATCCTACAAGTCCGCTCAGTCCTACTTCTCGTTCAGCCAATCGCTCAGACAAACAAGTTTGTTTACATTTGCAGGAGATAATGCTGCCCGCTTCTTGTTTACAATGTCACCTGAAAGTGAGAACAGGTGTTCGCATGGCACTGTTGTAGCCGGCATCACAAGATATTTACATGCCAGATGCGGTAAAGATTCATATGTCCCTTCATACTTCAACCACCATTCCAGGGGACATGTGTCCATGCTGATGATGGGTTCTCCTTATTAATGATTCAAAGCAGTCCGGACCAACACATGTTCATTTTCATCATCTGAGTCAGATGCCACAGCAGATGGTTGATTTTCTTTTTTGGTGTTTCGGATTCTGTAGTTTCTGCATGGAGTGTTGCTCTTTTAAGACTTCTGAAAGCATACTCCACACCTCGACCCTCTCAGATTTTGGAAGGCACTTCAGGTTCATAAATCTTGGGTCGAGTGCTGTAGCTATCTTTAGAAATCTCACACTGGTACCTTCTTTGCATTTTGTCTCATCTGCAGTGAAAGGTTCTTAAAACAAACAACATATGCTGAGTCATCATCCGAGACTGCTATAAAATGAAATACATGGCAGAATATGGGTAAAACACAAAGCAGGGGAGACATACAATTCTCCCCCAAGGAGTTCAGTCACAAATTTAATTAATATATTTTTTTAATGAGCATCATCAGCATGGAAGCATGTCTTCTGGAATGGTGGCTGAAGCACTGAAGTTTAGCATATCTGGCACATAAATACCTTGCAATGCCAGCTACAAAAGTGCTGTGCAAATGCCTGTTCTCACTTTCAGGTGACTTTGCAAATAAGAAGCGGGCAGCAGCATATCCCATAAATGTAAACAAACTTGTTTATCTTAGTGATTGCCTGAACAAGAAGTAGGATTGAGTGGACTTGTAGGCTCTAAAGTTTTACATTGTTTGGTTTTTGAGTACACTTGTGTAACAAATCTACATTTTGTAAGTTGCGCTTTCACAATAAAGAGATTGTACTACAGAACTTATATGAGGTGAATTAAAAATACATTTCTTTTGTTTGTTTTTACAGAGCAAATATTTGTAATAAAATATAAAGTAGGAACTGTACATCGTGTTGTAATTGAAATCAATATATTTGAAAATGTAGAAAAATCTAAAAATATGTAATAAATTTCAGCTGGTATTCTATTTAACAGTGCACTTAAAACTGCAATTAATCAGAATTACTTTTTTATCACGATTAATTTTTTTTAATGGGTGAATTAACTGCAATTAATTGGCAGCCCTAAATATAATACAATATGCTGAGTTCCATTTTTCATTCTAATTCCCCTTACCCTCTCATTTGGTTTCATTTTAGTTATTAAAATATTTTCTCAAAATAATCTTAGCTTGAAGGTGCCTTTTTAAATTTCAGCTCCATTTTCCATGTAGTATTTTTTTTTCTTGTTTGCCTTGTTAAATGTAAATCACCATCACTGCCTAAGTTAATGCATGCCATAAAGTATGCACATAGTGGAACAAGCCAAATTTAATATTGCAGAGGACATCTCACCTTTTGGAATTTTGACTGCCTGCACTCCCGAGCCCTGCCCCAGCCAGGAGCCCCTTGCACCCCAATCCCAAACCCCTCATCCCCGGCTCCGCTGGGTCGCGGGCATCAACAATTTTCTTCAACTGGGTTGCCAGAAAAAAAGTTTGAAAACCACTGGTTTAGTGAAACTAATATATTGCACAGTACAGTACCATCTACTGCTCCCAGGCAGTCCTGATAAGGCTCAAACTGCTAGTCTCCTGCCACTAACTGGGGAGCTTCCAGAGCCTTTCCCTGCAGCAGGTGGTAGGAAGGGAAATGGTTCTACGCCTGGGGATGGATGGGTTTTATGGACTTGGAAGATTTGAGGAGGGCTTGGCAGCTGGCAGGGGCAGAATGAGCGAGGATTCAAAGCTGAGGGAATAGATCTGACCTGATAAATTAAGTAGGAAGAAGTACCTACAAGTTCCTCGGTACTGTACAAGGCTAAGCGTCCGCATCTGTCGGGGCCCACCTTGGAGTGCTCAAAATCTTAGCTACCATCTAATTCCACAGACAAGCAGACTATTATGTTAGTACCGCCACTCCATATGGTACCACAAGAATTTAGGTTCTTGAAAGATTTATCTGTAGCAGATGAACCAGAGTCTCCACTGCTTATAGGGATCGAGCACCTCTCAGTATTGAGACCCACTTGGTCACTGGACTTCCATCCCTGGTACAGCCCAATTCACCACCATTTTCAGCTAGGGCTTCTCCACAGAATGAGGAGGAGAATAGGGACCTCCCTTCAGTCTTTTCAATCAGTGCAGGGCTCTCCTACCCATAAATGCAGGAACCTATTTTTTGATATCCACGGAGTGAAAGAGAGGGGAATTTGGGGGAAGACATCACAGGTGGTGGTAACAACCTTGGATACTTCTTCCGCGCCTGTATGGTCCCCCACAATGGCCACACTGGGCTACCTGGACTAATCAAGACTTTTATTAAGAATATTACCAAGTGATGATATTTCTAATGATGAAAGATATGTAGGATCAACCTCCACTGTCTCTTTATTTTAAATTTTATGGTCAGATTCACCAGTACAAAGCAGGCCAAGTATACTGGCCTGTTAAACTGGATTTACAGCTGCTTTGTTACCCCACAACAACACAAAACAAATGTCTTCTGTCCTCCATGTTCCCTTTTACATTTCCCACCCCAAAATTCCACCTCATTCCTGCTCAGGCAGAACCCAGTTCCTGCATTCCTCTGCATTCACACACATACTATCCTCCACCCTCCTGTTGAATAGACCTGGTGCAACAGGTAGGTTCTGGGAATAAATTCTTAAGATTAATGGTCATAATCAATGTGCAGGGGAGGGGAGAAGTAGCTTTCTACCTGCAACTCCTTTTTCACCTTCTTTCCCCCATGCTACCCCAGTTATTTTGACTGCCAGTTGCTATTGCATTTAACTCCACCCAGCATAACACTGGGATTCACATTCTAGTCATTGCTTTATTGTGGTATGAAATGCTGTTTATTTCAGTTACTCTAATTCTGAATATTCTGCCTTCTAAAACTATCCTTCTGAAGATTTCACAAAGGTTTCTAAAGGCTTACTTACTCTCAAGTTAATTGAGCTCCAAACAGTTCTCTTACTGTTTGTCACCAACTGACATTCAAGCTTGTAATAGAAATCACTTAAATCAGTCATCGCCCTTATTAATATTGGCTTTCCATTTCAGTTAGCTATAGCTCTAAACACTTTTATCAAACGGCTTTCAATCTGCATACTATATAAAGGCTAACACCGTGGGTAAAAAAGTAAAAAAACAAACCCCACAACCTACATGAACATTCCTCAGTGACAGGTTTCAGAGTAACAGCCGTGTTAGTCTGTATTCGTAAAAAGAAAAAAGAAAAGGAGTACTTGTGGCACCTTAGAGACTAACCAGTTTATTTGAGCATGAGCTTTCGTGAGCTACAGCTCACTTCATCGGATGCTCTAAGGTGCCACAAGTACTCCTTTTCTTTTTTCTTTTTATTCCTCAGTGAGTATCTTCCAAGACTATGAAGGAATTCAGTCTAGGTTGCATTTGGGCAAACATGAAACAAAGCATAGTGTAGGATTTGCTTGAACTGAAAGAAACCACAGCTCTTAAGAAAATCCTAGGGGAAACTAAAAGATAACCAGTTTTTGAAAGATGGATCCAAGGAGACCCAGACATGAAAAGATTTATATGCTAGGTCACTTTTGCTGTTTCATCAACTACATGTCTGGTATTCAAAGGCTTTCTATTGACAGTTAAGGTGATGTGTGCAGAAGTTATCATGTGAAATGCCACAACACGGATACTTGGCATCCAACACAGAGTTTCATTCATGTTCAGAGTCCAAAATGAATCCTCTGACATATACTTTTGCTAGAATACAGTTTAGTAAACACTATCTACAGTCCATTATATTAAGGCTTGAAATAATGTAACTTCTAAGAATTTTGATTAACGCTATTAATCTAAGTATTTTTCTTGTTATCAACTTAATTTGTTGTATGAAGCATCAAACACCTTTAATTAGCTGCAGTTATTTTTTTAGAAATGTAATGAGAGAAGTTCAAACATATTAACATTTCATAACGTAGCTGATTTATATCATACTGTATACTTCTCCAAGAAAAATTTTTAAGAGCATAATAGATATTTCTATAAGTTGTAACTACTTGTTGCATGTAATATACAATAATAATCCTCTTTGTATTGCAGGTGAAATTGGACGAAGGGACATTTTCAAAAACAAGTCCCATTTTCAAAAGTGATTTAGGCACTTAAATCATTTAGCTGTTTTTGAAAATGTTATCCTTAGGCTACCGAATCACTGAGGCACTTTTGAAAATTTTAGCCCCAACTACTAGTCTAATGGAGCTGTTTCATATAGGTATTCAAAGAATGACAGGTGAATGCTTCCTACCTGAATAAGGGGAACCATATTTTGTGCCCTCCTCCCTACACCTCAGCTGATAACTAAATTATCGCCACTACACAAATGCCAGGAAAGAACCAATCCCCTTAATCATAGAATATCAGGGTTGGCAGGGACCTCAGGAGGTCATCTAGTCCAACCCCCTGCTCAAAGCAGGACCAATCCCCAACTAAATCATCCCAGCCAGGGCTTTGTCAAGCCTGACCTTAAAACCTTCAAAGGAAGGAGATTCCACCTCCTCCCTAGGTAATGCATTCCAGTGCTTCACCACCCTCCTAGTGAAAAAGTCTTTCGTAATATCCAACCTAAACCTCCCCCACTGCAACTTGAGACCATTACTCCTTGTTCTGTCATCTGCTATCACTGAGAACAGTCTAGATCCATCCTCTTTGGAACCCCCTTTCAGGTAGTTGAAAGCAGCTATCAAATCCCCCCTCATTCTTCTCTTCTGCAAACTAAACAATCCCAGTTCCCTCAGCCTCTCCTCATAAGTCATGTGTTCCAGTCCCCTAATAGTTTTTGTTGCCCTCCGCTGGGCAACGTTTTCCAATTTTTCTACATCCTTCTTGTAGTGTGGGGCCCAAAACTGGACACAGTACTCCAGATGAGGCCTCACCAATGTCAAATAGAGGGGAACGATCACGTCCCTCAATCTGTTGGCAGTGCCCCTACGTACACATCTCAAAATGCCATTGGCCTTCTTGGCAACAAGGGCACACTGTTGACTCGTATCCAGCTTCTCGTCCACTGTCACCCCAGGTCCTTTTCTGCAGAACTGCTGCCGAGCCATTCGGTCCCTAGTCTGTAGCAGTGCATGGGATTCTTCCGTCCTAAGTGCAGGACTCTACACTTGTCCTTGCTGAACCTCATCAGATTTCTTTTGGCCCAATCCTCTAATTTGTCTAGGTCCCTCTGTATCCTATCCCTACCTTCCAGGTATCTACCTCTCCTCCCAGGTTAGTGTCATCTGCAAACTTGCTGAGGGTGCAATCCACACCATCCTCCAGATCATTAATGAATATATTGAACAAAACCGGCCCGAGGACCGACCCTTGGGGCACTCCACTTGATACCGGCTGCCAACTAGACATGGAGCCATTGATCACTACCTATTGAGCCCAACAATCTAGCCAACTTTCTTTCCACCTTATAGTCTATTCATCCAGCCCATACGTCTTTAACTTGCTGGCAAGAATACCGTGGGAGACTGTGTCAAAAGCTTTGCTAAAGTCAAGGAACAACACGTTCACCGCTTTCCCCTCATCCACAGGGCCACTGGATGTGAGATTAGCATGCTGAGGAAAGTAGAAGTTAAATAATTTCTGAGTAGATTCAATAAAGACAGAAACTCTTCTTTTTTTGGCTTTTGGGTGGAGAAAAATTTAATTACTAGTATTTGCTTGTTTAAATCTAATAATTCAAAGCCTAAATAAGCACATCTGTGCCACTCCAAACACACCTGTTGTGAGTGGTGGTCAGATTCTCATCTTTATAGGTAAATGTTGTATAACATAGTAGAGCCCTGCAGTGAGACTGGGATCCCGCAAGTCCTGCTGCGAGATTTTAAAATGCCCTATGCAGGGCTCTATAACAGCGCTAGCTATCTTGCCTTCCGGACAGCTGGTTTCAACAACCTACTGCAATTCTTATGTGAGAGAGGCCTTGGCTTCCCTAGGACTTATCTTGAGTTAAGAATCCCCCCTTTTTTTCCAGTGAAGACAAGGCAACTTGAGGGGGTATATTTATAGGAACATCAAGTGTACTTTTACGCAAATTGGGTTTTAGTGGCAGAAGCTCTACCCATGAAATAGCCACACACAGCTCAGGGCTTAGGAAAAGGCTTCTCATTTAACATGGATGCCTATCTCCAGCCTCAAAGAGACTATTCCAAGTGTTTAAAAAGTACAAGTAGAGAAAACTTATGACTTTTTGCCTTTGATACCATTTCCAATCATTCAATTTCTGTCAGCAAAGGACTTCCATTTGGGATTTGTACTGAACAGTGTTTATATATCTGCCAATATCTGAATTTCTTATTTCCCATCTTTCGCTCCTGCTTTTTCTTCCTTCCTCCCTGCTTTTTTGTCTCTCTTCCCCTTCTCTCCTGCCCTCAATGTTATAGAATTGAATAATTACATGTCTCTTTGAATGCTTGAAAACCCTCAATGAGAAGCCGAGACAACAAAAAGTACCTCTACAGAAGAATTGGACAATAAATGCTTGGAGGAGATGGCTCAAGAGCTATAACTGAACAATGGATGTCAAATTAGAACTAGTAAAATCAACATGTTACACAGACCCTTGTTTTCAGCTAAACACATTGAAGGTTAATACAATAATCTGATCCGTGCAGGTGGACTGTTGTGCCTATGTAGAGACCCACTGTCTTTATGGGCAGGAGGAGCAGCAAACCGTGGGACCCAGTCAAGTGGGAGACAGGAGCAGCCCAGGCACCCACGGAATACAGCCAGGTAGAGCAGAGGCAGGGATAAAACCAGAGAGCAGAGCTGGTGTGGGGAGCCCACCAGTAAGGAAGCCCATCAGCAGCCCACCAGTAAGGAAGAAAAGCTATTCTGTTAAAATGTGATGGCAAAACATGACCTGTGAGCCTGGGGCTGGAGAGGAAAAAGAGCAGTGCAAGGAGGTGGACGTGGAGCATGAGATATATGGGGAGATGTGAAGTGAGTCGCATCATTTTAAGCATTTAAATAATACTCAGCGATGTTAATATGTAAATAGGGGCTAGGAACATAAACAACAGCATTAGAGCTGGTTAAAAAAAATCAAAAATTTGTAATTTCAATAAAAATTTATCAGAATTGTGAATTTTGGCATTTTCATTTTATTGTGAAAATTACATCCCGGTTTTCAATCAGCAAAACATGAACTGTACAAAAACACCAAACCCCACCACCATGTATTCCTGAGCCTGCAGCTATATGGTCTGTATCTGAATGTGGCCTTTTCTGGACAAGAACATTGAGACACTCAATTTTTTTTCTTTTAAATCAGAGCCAGAATTTTTCCAAAATGGTTGAGTAAGCTATTCTTTGACACCAGTCCTGCTTAAAACATAGCAGGATGACAAGACTGCAGCATAAAAATGGCAGAGATGTTAAAACCAATTTAAAATGTCAGTCCCAATTCTCCCCAATACAGGATACGACTGACTCGTTTAAGTCAACTACAGTTACTTGATCTTGTGCTTATTCTGAAAAGGCTCAACACATGCTACACAACAAAGACTAGACACATCTCAAATCTAGCTTGAGAGCTTCCAGAAAACCCGACATTACAACTGTAACTCGGTTTTGATTACTTTACTTGGACTATCTGCATGAGTAAGCTGAGTAAAGTTAGCAGGGGGGAGCACACACAATGCATACCATTTCATTCCGCCACTAGTGGCAGGAAAGGATTTGCTTGATTTTTCAGGCAGGGCTATTTCTTTATGAAGGAGAATTCACATCTAAATTTTTCAAAGCAACAAATGATTTGAAGTGGCTTTAAGACTAACTGTGATGGGAGAACAAGATTAGATCTGTACTGGCTTGACAAAACTCTTATTTTAAGAGCACAGAATGATACAGGGCTGTATTTTCCTTTGCATAGGAACAACACTGTTATACCAATAGGGCTTAGGACTATTTTCATTATGTTGAAGGAAAAGTACAAGAACTGCCATACTTTGCAACACAACGTATTCTTTAGTGATGCAAAAAATAATCCATATCCAAAAAATGATTGGTGCAGAGAGGAAAATTTGGCAAAAATTGCAGAAAATTATTCTGATTTCTGCCAGAAAAGCAATTTCTAAAAAAAAGAAATTTATATTTTTAAAACAAAACATTGTGAAGGTATCTCACGGATAATATGAATTTGTTTAATTTCAGGGACATTGTACAGAAATTCAGCAAAATCTCTTACCTAGTTCTATTGATGCTTTCACTCAAAATATTTCAATTATTTCTGTAATACTATAAGCATGCATAGAGATTTACAGACACAAAAAGGCACATGCCCTGCACCCAAGGTATTTAAGGGCTTCCAGAGTATGTCTTAAATACAGAGATGGCACAAGAGAAGGTCGGGTTAAGAGAGGATCTGAGTATTGCAAAATTCTCTGCCGAGTCAGTAAGGAAAGCATATAGATATTTTCATTCTACAACACACTGCCATGGGCAGTAGCTGTTAAATGAATAATTGTTGTCTTGGCCATAGTTTGGATTCCACTCTGCAACTACCAACTACAAAGGAAGCCTTAAAGAGGCACTATCAACTTAATCATATGTGCAAACAAACATTTACATAGCACACCTTTAATTATTACAAAGGGAAAAAAGTTTTAAAAGCTAATTTACTTAGCACTATTTCTCCTCTGTACTCTCAGCATTTCCCTCAGCTGGAATAATGAAAATAATTTAAGTGTTTTCACTGTCATTCATAGTCACTTTCAGGTTCTTGTAGTGCCAAAGTTTGGGTTTCAGATACTGTATAAGGATGGAATACTTGTGGCACCTTAGAGACTAACCAATTTATTTGAGCATAAGCTTTCGTGAGCTACAGCTCACTTCATCCGAAAGCTTATGCTCAAATAAATTGGTTAGTCTCTAAGGTGCCACAAGTACTCCTTTTCTTTTTGCGAATTCAGACTAACACGGCTGTTACTCTGAAACCTGCATAAGGATGTCATGTTTATAAAAACAGCTACAGTAAAATACTATTCTATATTTCACAGTCCCAAAACACCACCTGTAGATTCTTAATGCATGTTTATTAAACAAAAAATAGGAGATCAAGATCTCCATCTAGCCAGTTTCCAGCGTACTCTGTCGCTCTGATTTAGTTCTCCCCTCTCTGCAGTGCCTTTTGCAGATTAACTTAATATAAGTGCAAGCTAGAATGTTAGTTGCAACAACATTTTATAATAAATACAATAATTAAACTTTTCTGTTTCTAGTAGGTAGCTGATGTTCCAGTTAATACAGCATTTCACACATTTTTCAAAGCTGAACATCCTTTCAGAAAAATGAGACGGTCCCTACAGCTCCACCATGTGGTGTTAAAGCTTTACGCGTCTCTATTTATACATCTTCCATCATGACAGGTTTCAGAGTAGCAGGCATGTTAGTCTGTATCTGCAAAAAGAACAGGAGTACTTGTGGCACCTTGGAGACTAACAAATTTATTAGAGCATAAGCTTTCATGGGCTACAGCCCATTTCATCGGATGCATAGAATGGAACATATAGTAAGATATATTCATACAGAGAACGAGGAAGTTGCCTTCACACCTTCTTCACCATCCCCTCTCCACTTTGGGAGATGCTTGTGTAGATCTTTGTAACATGAAATGTCCCCTCCTTTGTGTTTTGATAAGCAGTGAACTTAATAAGTGTTAGCAATGTTGACATCTGGGTTAGCAGCACCCATTATTATGAATGGGGCAGGTCCAACCTCAAAACTATTCTTCTACAAACTCAGGCAGATATTGCTGTATAAGCTACGCTCCCCTCACATTTTAAAGGTTTTCCTCACAACCATGGCAGCTAGAGACTTTTTCAGCAAATAACGTGAGATTCTGGAAAATAAGGCTATGTCTACACTAGAGACCTTATAGCCGCGTAGCTGTAGCTGTGCTCCTGTAAGATCTCTCATGTAGCTGCTCTATGCGGACAGGAGAGGGCTCTTCCATCAACATAATTAAACAACACCCAACGAGCAGCAATAGCCATGTCAGTGAGAGAAGCTCTCTGGCCATCATAATGTGCTGAGGAGGATGTTTTTTCACACCCCCGAGCAACATAAGTTTTCCTGACATAAGTGGTAATGTAGACATGACCTAATTCAGAGATTGCCTGGTGGGGGATATACCACTTTGAAAAACTGTCAGTCCATGTGCATGGGGTTTTTTTAAGATTAATTTTTTTTTCTATAATATATACTCTAGTTCAAACAGAAATTATTTTTTGGGAAGTTCTGTGGTCTGTGTTATACAAGAGATCAGACTAGATAATCAGAGTGGTCCTTTCTGGCTTTACAATCTATGAATTGTTGAATAAAAGAGAATTAACTCTTGAGGTGTTGGACTCATTAAATTGTGCAAAGCCTATATCTAACAAAAGTGTTGTTTATTTAAATGGCCCAGTTAAAAACACAATTAGGACTAATCTAATGAGTGTAAAGTACATGTGGGAGTTCTAAACTGCGGTGTGGGACCAGGATGTGGATCTTGCCATCTGATTGACTTGTATGTGCGGACTCCTGTGCTGATGCAGATTACTGGAGTGGGGTCCAAGTCAGCCCACATCATGTCATTTAATTTGGTCATTAGCCTAGCTCTTTTCTAATCTAGTGAATATTCAGTATTTGTCATATTTATATATTCATTTTATAAATTCTATTTTTACTGTCCCCTAATTTGGCTTTTTTTTTTTTACATACGAAATTTTTTAACTGTTTTTTTCCCCCTCTCTGGAACAATTATATAAGGGGCCGTTCTGCTGTTACATCAGCATAAGGGAGAGTGGAATTTAGCCCAACCTGCCATGTGCTGCAATAGGATCAGAAGGGATGTACCTTTTTACCCACACGACACCCCGCTGAAGTCAATGGTCACAAGGTTCGCCCACACGGGCCTGATGGCAGGATACGATTCCCCCCCCGTGATTACCCTGGAAACTGCAGGTTACAGCGGCTTGGTTAGTACTGTCAAGATCAAATAAAACTAAAAACCTTAAAATGTAAACGGCAAGAGTTCCCATTCAAATCAGCAAGAACGGGCAGAGCCACCCAGCCTTACAAACCCCCCCCCCCCCCATCAGCTCGGCTGCAAATTCGAGTCTCCCGCCCGCTATTAGGACCGGAATGAAAAAGGTGGCATTTCACTCGCGTGTTTTTCAGAAACATGCTACTTGCCTTAGGTGAGCGGGCGCACAGGCTGTGGCCAGGAGAGGTCTGCTCCATGCACGGGGGCAAGGTTCAGAAAGGGCCGCCACGCACAGGCCTGCGAACATCTGCCGTGCGGGCGCGCTTGGGAGTTACCGGGGCTCCTGGCACGTGCTCCCCTTCGCGCACCCCACGGCCCGCGGCTGCCCAGCCATGCCCAGGGAGCCTGGCGCCCGGCCGCGGCTGGGAGCCTCTGTGAACGGGGCTGGTGCAGTGCAGACAGCAATAATAACACACACCGACCGAGACTGCAGTCACCCGGGGGGGGCGGGGGGGGGGCTGCTTGTCCCGTCCTTTGACTTTTCTTAAGCAGAAACACCGCACTGGCCTGAGCAATAATCCCCTGCCCCGCCCCCCGCTGCAGCGTCTGAGAAAACGCTTTCTAACGCAGTCGCAAGACGAACGACGGAGCCTGGCGCTTCGAGTCATTCCTCCCGCCAGCCGCGCGACCGGCCTTGCCCCCCTCCCGCCCAGTGAACTTCAGCTCCCAGGCTGCCCTTGTGAAGGCCAGTTCTGTCCCGGTGCATTATGGAACTTATAGTTTTCCCTCTTGACGTGGCGACGAGCGAGCGGGGCGGTAGGAACTACATTCCCCAGCATGCATGTGGTCCGCGCCGACGCGGATCTGCCTGCCCAAGGCAGAGCGGGATTTGTCGCCTTTGTTGGCCACCTTTCTCGTCAGGTGGATGACGTCAGTGAATGACAGCTCCAGGATGCTCTGGGTGGCAGAGTCGCCCCGCCCCCGTTCAAATGTGCATGTTGGGATTTGTAGTCCTGCTCTTCGGCTCTGTCGCCCATCAGGGCTGTGCGGACTACACTTCCCAGGCCGCCCCGCGGCGGGGGCGGGAGGTGATTACAGGGCGGGGTGGTGGGTGCGGCCGGCTCACTAGTACTAGGCGGCGGCTCAGCAGCCGAAGCAGGCTCTGAGTTGTGTCTGGCTGTCTCAGTATGTCGGACGCGGGCGGCGGCGGGGGCCCTGGCGGGGGCGGCGAGGACGGCGGCCTGGACGTGCCGGGCTCGGCGGTGCAGAATGTGGCCGACGTCTCGGTGCTGCAGAAGCACCTGCGCAAGCTGGTGCCGCTGCTGCTGGAGGACGGCGGCGAGGCCCCGGCCGCGCTAGAGGCGGCGATGGAGGAGAAGGGCGCCCTGGAGCAGATGCGCAAGTTCCTCTCCGACCCGCAGGTGCACACCGTGCTGGTGGAGCGCTCCACGCTCAAGGGTGAGAGCCGGGCCGGGCGCCGAGCCGCTGCGGTGGGGAGAGCCGGGCGGGGGGAGCCTCCCTTCGCTGCGGATGGCAGCTGCCAAGATGGCGGCAGCCGCCGCTTTGTGCGCCGCGGTGACTGTTCTTCCCCCACTTCTTGTGACTGGGCTGGGCGGGACTGTGGCCTCCCCCCGTATACGCACCACACACACACACGGAGTGAGGGGTGGGTCTGTGATCCTTCTATATCCCCAACCCGTCCCCCACATGCACAGTGTGGTGCACCCTGTAACCCCCTATTGGAAGAAGGGAGACCGCCCCATCAACAATTCCCTAACTGATTGCCCCCCAGGGGTGGAACTGGCTCCCCCTGTAACCTCCTGTATCGGAATAGAGAGAAGAGATGCTGTAACCCACCCAGCAACACCCCTGTCCATTCCCACAGGGAGGGAATGTACCATAGCCTTGGTCCTGAAAGCTAACCCAAAACTTATATAGAAGGGCTACTAACGTGTCTATGCTGTGGGAAGAAAAAATAGCCAGAAACTGGTGCTTCAGTTTTAAATTATGGAGCTCAAGAAATCAACATTGGTCTTTGAAAAAAGACATGTGTGGACACTGCCTTAGAAGAGCTGTGGCTGAAATCAAAGTCAAGATGATAAAACGTTCCCATGAGCTATGCATTTACTGTTTTGTCAAGTTTCTATCTTGGCTTTGCAGCACTGGAGTGCTTGGAAGCCTTGAACGTGGACCTCTTTCACAACAGCATCTGACTTTATTGCTGTGTTGGCCACATGTCCCCCCCCAAAAAAGCTCTTTATAAACTAAGATGTAGATGCTGACTCAAAGGTCTTATGTAGGCAAATACAACAGCCGTTGTACCTTAACATAGACTTCCCTGTTGGTACCTGTCTTGAAAAGATAAGGGCATGATGTTAGGATTTTTCCTTGGTCAATTTGAGAAGTATCAAAGGATCGTTAGTTTCTGTGTGGCTAGTTCACAGATGCAGGCAGAAGGAATCTCCCAATAATTTCATTTGAAGGACTGTACCTGCCACAGTGTTGCAAAGTACTGCAGTGCAGTAAAAACAGTGGTTATGAGCCAGTGCTGTTGAAGGACTTGGATTGTGATTTTATGGCCTAGCCCTAGAGGCAAGAATGCTTAGCAACCGAGATATATTAACACCAGTCATATTCAGTTAAAATGGAATCATTATTTCAAAACCTGGCTTGTGTACTTTTCTATGTTAGGTATTTACATTGTGTTTCTGTCTTCCCCTTTGTACAGCAACTAGTAACTTTTTTCAGGGTGAATTGCTCCTTGACAGTTAGTTAGGTGGTCTGGTATGTCTAGCCCCTGATCAAAGCTGTTTTGCAATAGTTTGGGTGGAGAAGTGGGGTGAGAGTGGGAAGTCAAAGTCCTTAAACACACACACAAAATAAGCCAATTGTGCTCTAACTCCAGTTGCCCCATTTATGAGACACCTAGTATGTCTACACTGTAATGAAATCTGCAGCACAGTCCCAGAGCCCAAGTCATCTGGCTTGGGCTGCTGGACTAAAAATAGCAATGTAAATGTTCATCTCTGGGAGGAGACCGGACTCTGGGACCCACGCCCCGCACAAAGCCTGTGCTCTAATGTCTACACTGCAATTTTTAGCCCCCTCAGCCCAAGCCCCACAAGTCTGAATCAGCTGATGGGCACCAGCCACAGCTGCTCAGTGAGTTATTTTATTGCAGTGTAGATGTACCCCGGTGCACTTGGTCCCCAGTCTACCCCAGCATGTTCAAATATTGCAGGCACAGACTATTTTTACTGTACACATCATCTTACGTCTAAGAGAAAGTGCTCTGAGAGCAGTCTGCGAACATTTTGGTATTACTCATTCCTTTCTGTGATGGATACATTTCCTAACTCCTGACAGGATAAATCTTTTTTGAGGATATTGCTCTACCTAAACGTCACCCAACAAATGTGCCTTGGGACAAATGTCAAAATTGTTTGGCCCTGCTCACCCTACCTCCATCCCCTAAAAAAACAAATCTCTAACAGGTCTTCAGCAGGATTAGTTTTTCTTCACTAACAGAAGAATCCCTTTAAGGAGGGTCAGAGGACTCAAATGGCAAGCTGTTCCTCTGGAGCTTTTTTTAAATAATTGGAGCTTGATCCATCTGATCTTTCACTTCAGGCTTGCAACAAGTCATGTTGTGCATCTGGGTGTTTGTGTGCATAAGTATTTTGTGATAGCATTTGTGTTGTAAACACCAAAAGTGAAATATTTTTTTGAGTTGGGATGGCATGTGTCTGGATCAGGAATAGGTTTGATCTTTTGGGGTCTGCAAAGGACTGTTGTTCCCTTCAGGTATGTCTGTACTGTAATTAGACACCTGCGCCTGGCCTGTGCCAGCTGACTGTGGCTAAGGGGCTACATAGACATTTGGGCTCCAGTCTGTGATGTGGGAGGGTCCCAGAACTCAGTCTGCCCAAGCCTGTCTGCACCACAAATAACAGCCCCTTCAGTCAGGTACAGGGAGCTTTGGTGATTAATTGTAGTGTAGGCATACCCTCAGATGCTTTCTTTGTATAGAGGAACCATACAAAAGTGCACCTCTATATGGGGAGAGAAGTTTCGCTAAAATTCTTAAATCTTGTTTTAAACACTTCATCAAAAAGGAATCTGTTCTACACTAATAGCTTAACTTTTAAAATACCACATTCTAGAAAAGGTTTTGTTAATATTTTTAAAACTGACCCACATGACTTTTATGGACACTCTTGGTCAGCTTCAGCCACTAAAAATTAATAGCCTGACCACTCATATGTTGAATTTTTAAAAAGATTAAAAGATTCTGAAAAAGTGTGCTGGAAATATAGTACTTATAAGCTCACTAGAGCTATGATTCCTGTCAGCATCACCTGGGGTAATAGAACTTACTTCTGGAAATACGCTGCTGGATTATCAGAGCTTTTACACAACTAATACAGTAGGAAGGAGGTTGAATACCTTTAAGTGCAATGCATAGAGTTCCAGCGCTCCTGCTTTGTTACGAAGTTAAAAGGTTAAGTGTTGATTTTTCTACTCTGACTTGAAAATGTAAAGCACCTAGTGCTGACTACTATCAACTCTCAGAAGAGCCAGACTTCAGATCATGAAGATTCACCAGTTAATCTTATCAAACATAAATTGTGTGCTGTTAAGTGGTTGGGTTCATCTGGACATCAGGGGCATCTACCACAATGGGCTACTACTAGTCAATGGACGTTAGGTGCTACAGTAATACGAAATAAAACTCTGGTAGTTTATCTTTTGGAGGCATTGGGAGAACAGGAGAGTAATGCTCCTGTTCTTTCTCTGACTTGGGCGTGTCTTCCTCAGATGGAGACAGCTTTGTGCTGCATTGCAGTGGTTTCACTGCAGAAGTGCCAGCATGCACAGCGATTACATCACCTTGTGACTCACTAGCTAAATTAGGGAAACAGTCATTTTCTCTTACACTTTGTACTTTTAATCTCCTCTTTTCGTTAATATAATTTGAAGTCTTTGAAAAATATCAAGGCAAGTTATGAAAAGGAATAAAACTGATGATCTTGTGGCATGTTCTTGCTGGTTTTTAAGCATACTGAAATGATAACTTTGTGTAGTTTTAAAAAGCCATAACTCAGGCTTTGTATTTTGGGGAAACTGCAAATCTATCTCTTGAAATCAGGATGTAAGGAGTTGGCTTATAATTTTGCTTTCGCTACAGCAATTCATACAGGAGGCAGCCTAGAAAAAGGGGGAGCAGTAGTGGTCCTGAAGTAACTAATCGCTTGTAATAAAGCCGTAAAAACCTCTGTCTTGAGGAGTCGTGTTTCTGGGTTCTAAGTCATGTTTTAGTGCAAATAAAAATATATTTTGATATGTTCTGTCCAGTTCTGCTGACAACAAATGAAAACATTCTTGATATTATTTCAATTTAGTTGCCTTGGAAATGCTGATTAAAAATCAGACTGATCGTACAATTCTCAAGCTAAGTAACAAGGCTTCATCAGTTTTCATCCTATCTCAAACCCCTAAAAATATAACTAGAGCTGTATGGCACACAGTACTCTGTGTAAAGTTTCAAACCTAGATGAGAGATGGGTACAAATGAGCTCCTGCATGAGTAGGTGTGAGGTAGATAAGGTGGAAAGGGGTGGGTTCATAGGCTTTTAAGTGTGTTAGAGGTTTTTAATATATCACTCTGTTTGCAGAGGATGTGGGTGATGAAGGAGAAGAGGAAAAAGAGTTCATATCCTATAGCATTAATACTGACATTCATTATGGGCTAAAATCAAACAGGTGAGTGCAATCTGATATACACCTCCTAATCTTGTGTTATACTAGAGCTACTGTAATTTACTGTATTCTGGAATTAAATGTCTTATGGTTAACTAACTTTTTTCTTTGCTCTGCAGTTTGGCATTCATTAAGCGTACACCAGTGATCGATGCTGACAAACCAGTGTCCTCCCAACTGAGAGTGCTTACTCTTAGTGAAGATTCTCCTTACGAAACATTACATTCTTTCATTAGCAATGCTGTTGCTCCCTTTTTTAAGTCCTATATCAGAGAGTCTGGCAAAGCAGACAGGTAATTCTGTTAAATGCAAATAATAAATTGTCAGTACTAATGAAAAATGGATCAAAAAGAATGTGGGGTGAGGTAAATAGGACTTGAAACAATTTTAAGAGGAAAATGATCTTGAAGCTAGGCTATTGCTTATGAGATTGTCACAAATTGGTGCTGCTTGTTGGGGATGTAGTTCAAGTTACGTAAATTACATGCACTTGTGTTCATATATGCCTGTTGGTCTCGCTTTTCATTTGGTAACGTTTTTTCCCCCCAGGGATGGTGATAAAATGGCTCCATCAGTTGAGAAGAAAATTGCAGAACTTGAAATGGGACTGCTGCACTTGCAGCAGAATATTGAAATTCCAGAGATCAGTTTGCCAATTCATCCAATTATTACTAATGTTGCCAAGCAATGTTATGAGCATGGAGAAAAGCCAAAGGTTACTGACTTCGGTGACAAGGTTGAGGACCCAACTTTTCTCAACCAGCTACAGTCTGGAGTTAATCGATGGATTAGAGAAATACAGAAGGTAAAATTGCAGAACCAAATGTCAGACTACACGGTAGAAACTCCTGTGTCATTCTTTAAGGGTGTGAAAGCCTCCTGTTTTGCTGTTGGCCCCTTAACCGTGTAGTAAAATCTTACTCCATGCAGGAAACTCTAAACACAGGGCCAGATTCTCAGCCAGCGTAAACTGAGCTACACCAGTGTACAGTTGAGAACCTGGCTGATGTTCTTTGCCTTCAAGTAAATTGTTACTAATAAAACACTGGCTAATTTTGTGTCTTACCATTGAGGTAGTAAAAAATGACTGGGTTTAAGTGCCCTTGCTGGCCCAGTGAGGGTGAAGTACAGATGCCCTGAACTGACATCGCTAATAAATGTACTTAGGCATGAATTAATCAGTTTTATGCCCAACCCAGCAGCTCTGTAGGCCTCCTTTGGGGTACTTAGTAAGGCCTTCACTTTCCAGCAAGGCCCCTTCTGGCAGTCCCCTCCTTTCAGGGGAAAAGCAGTAGGGCTTCTAGCATCTTTACTCGACCTGTGTCTGTGCTATGGTGTGTTTCGCTTCTCCTCCACTTCTGTTACAGGAGTAATGATGCACCACTGTTCCTCCAAAGGAGCCACTGACTCCCTTGCTTCAGTTGGCTCACTTCTCTGGGCATAATATCTATCTTCCAAAGTGGAGTGGGAGTTTTTCAAGTTGTGGTGAAGATAAATTTTGAAGAGGCTGCTGTACAGTGACACTTAACTTGAAATATCTGTCAAGTCTCTTTAATTTTTAGTGCTAGAAATAATTTGTGGTTGGATGCTATAATTGAGACAACCATAAGCAAAGCTGGCTGCTCTATCGTTAATGTATTGCAAACTTATATCTTAAGATTTCATAGGATGCATGCGTACCATTCGCTGCAACACACACAGGCATAATCTAAATAAGGATGAAATACTGGCTTTTTGCTTTTTACTTTCTCATGACCAAATTCTCAGTGTTCCTGCATGGGTAAAGGATGAGGCCACAGCTTCCTTCTTTCATTTTATTGCCAGCTCCTGCATTCATTAGGCTCTGGGACTGATTCAGTACACCCAGTAGGTTCCCAACAAGCATGGCTTATGTTGGGGCTGTAGTCAGTGCCCTTCTGCATAACTCACGGTGACTAAAACCAAATGGAGATAGGGTACCAACTACACTTGTTTTTTAAAGCAACCACAACTCCTATGTCTAAATGAGTTCAGTCTACCCCAGGTAGATACGGGGTCACTTCCACTTGGCGTCAACAACAACAGCTTTGCACCTTCTCCAGGGTACCTCCAGAAGCCTAAAGAAATATGTTTGCTCACCTGTGAAAACACTTTAATTTGGCTCTTCTTTTACCCTAGGAACATTTTTTAACTTGTACCTTTTGTGTACAGCTACTGCATGCAACGTTCACTATTACAGTTGTTGGTGAATTGCTTGCAGTGGGCTCGTGTAGACTAGAACTTTCCATTTTGGCATGTTGAACTATTAAAGTTGTGTGGAGTCAGTTAATTGTTTTTAGGTAGGTTTGCACTTCTATTAATAAACAGTTACACAACAAAAGCATGTCACTTTCTTCAACATTTCATTTATGTCTTTAAGGTGACCAAACTGGATCGAGATCCTGCGTCAGGCACGGCTTTACAGGAAATTAGTTTCTGGCTGAACTTGGAACGTGCCCTGTACCGCATTCAGGAGAAGCGTGAAAGCCCAGAAGTCCTCCTGACACTAGATATCTTGAAACATGGCAAACGTTTTCATGCTACTGTCAGCTTTGACACGGACACAGGTAAGAAATTACAATGTGCTGTAGCTTCATGAGCAGTTTCTGTGGAAGTTTAGCTCTTGTGATATAGTTACACAAGTTAAACGTCAATATCACAATCAAAAAGCTTCACCTTGTAAGAAGTGAAAACTATTGTCTTTAAACTGGCCAGATGAAACTGACACAATGAGGTCAATTAAATTTAACTCTCTTGTATTGTATTTAGGTCTAAAACAGGCACTGGAAACTGTAAATGACTACAATCCACTGATGAAAGACTTTCCTTTGAATGACTTGTTGTCTGCTACTGAACTGGACAAAATAAGACAGGCACTTGTGGCAATATTCACCCACCTGAGAAAAATCAGAAATACGAAGTACCCCATTCAGAGGGCGCTGCGTCTAGTGGAAGCCATTTCAAGAGACCTGAGTTCTCAGCTACTGAAAGTATTGGGAACCAGAAAACTGATGCATGTTGCCTATGAAGAGTTTGAAAAGGTACGTCTAGGATGTCAAATATGGTAATAGCTAACGTAACACACTGAATGCAACTATGAGAGCATGTCGTTTGAGAGTCAAACAAGTGTACGTTCTTAAATTTTCAGGTTATGGTTGCATGTTTTGAAGTCTTCCAAACTTGGGATGATGAATATGAGAAATTACAAGTGTTGCTGAGAGATATTGTGAAGAGAAAGAGAGAAGAGAATCTGAAGATGGTGTGGCGTATCAATCCTGCCCACAGGAAACTGCAGGCTCGTCTTGATCAAATGAGGAAGTTCAGGCGCCAGCATGAGCAGCTGAGAGCAGTGATTGTGAGAGTCTTAAGACCTCAGGTAGCGTTCCACTCCTTTCTAATTGGGGTAACTGCCTATACATCTGGTAAAGATATAGCAGTTTCCCATCTCTTGATGAAAGTCTACATGCAGACACAAGCCAGTCATGTTAAAATGTATTAACTCACAAAAGCAAACTTACTCGTGTTCCCCTGCAAACAGCCGACTAAAGGAACCACAGGTGCAAAACATAACCAATAGAATTTGGGTAGAACTCTTAGAAGCTTTCTAAATCCACCATGGAAAGGAATATACAATCACTCTCATAGCTGTGAGCTCCTCTGATGGATCTGAAGCAAGTTAAACAGTTACTTCAAAGTTTTGATATCTGTGACATAGCGGTAAAGACCCATTTTCAGCTCCATTAGAAATGTACCAGTACCAATTCAATCTGTAACTGATCACTTTTGTATTCATGCAAACAGCAATGTTTTTTCTCTGTATAATCTCTCTTCAAAAAGAAAAAGAATCTGGGGATTTATTTTCAGGCCTTGAGGGCATGTTTTTAAATTGTCTTTAGTTTTCCAATAGGAGCAGTCCTATTCAATTAGTCAGTGTTTATACCCTGACAATAGTGAAAGATATGTAATCATTTTTCAGTTTGCTTACAGACATTAATGAGAAGAATGGTATTACATTCTTCCACGTTTTCTTAATAATAAGGCTAAAGTGTCCATACTTAAATCCATGAATAAAAGCACTCTAATGCTGGCTTGTTTTTCCATGTGATTGGAAAAAATGGATCCTGCATACAATAACTTGCTTTAAGTTTGGATCGCTTGATTTTGAATCTGGCAAATAACTACAGCACAAGTTTGAAGTGGAGAATCTCTCGTTATTGCTAAACAGCGTGCAGCAGCAGATATACTTTCCTCGTCTCATTTGCAGATTAATACCCTACAGAAACCAAATTAGCACCCTTAGGTTCCAAAGGATTTAGTCAACTGTAAGTACAGTGCAAAAAGTAATTGCATGTGTCTTTTTACAGTGTGTACATAAAATGCTTCACTGTGAACATGTGTGTGACAAAGAAACGGTTAGATCAGTGAGTCTTTACTAAACTCTGTGACTTTATGCAGGTCACTGCTGTTGCCCAGCAGAATCAAGGAGATGTACCTGAACCCCAGGATATGAAGGTAGCAGAAGTCCTTTTTGATGCTGCAGACGCTAATGCTATTGAAGAAGTGAATCTTGCTTATGAGAATGTTAAAGAAGTAGATGGCTTAGATGTTTCCAAGGAAGGTACAGAAGCCTGGGAGGCAGCAATGAAACGGTATGACGAAAGAATTGATAGGGTTGAAACAAGAATAACTGCTCGTCTACGAGACCAGCTTGGCACAGCAAAGAATGCAAATGAAATGTTCAGGATCTTCTCCAGATTCAATGCTTTGTTTGTCAGACCTCACATTCGGGGTGCTATTCGTGAATATCAAACACAATTGATCCAGCGTGTAAAAGATGATATTGAGTCTCTTCATGACAAATTCAAGGTACAATACCCACAAAGTCAGGCTTGCAAAATGAGTCATGTTCGCGACTTGCCTCCTGTGTCTGGGTCTATAATCTGGGCCAAACAGATTGATCGACAGCTCACAGCCTACATGAAGCGTGTTGAAGATGTGCTTGGCAAAGGTTGGGAGAATCATGTGGAAGGCCAGAAGCTGAAGCAAGATGGAGACAGCTTCCGTATGAAGCTCAACACTCAAGAAATATTTGATGATTGGGCAAGGAAGGTTCAGCAGCGCAACCTTGGTGTGTGTGGCCGTATCTTCACTATTGAAAGCACTCGTGTTAGAGGCCGAACTGGAAATGTCCTCAAACTAAAGGTCAACTTTCTCCCAGAAATAATTACACTCTCAAAAGAAGTCCGCAACCTTAAGTGGTTTGGATTTCGCGTTCCACTTGCAATTGTCAACAAAGCTCACCAAGCAAACCAGCTCTATCCTTTTGCTATTTCTCTGATTGAAAGTGTCCGTACGTATGAACGGACCTGTGAGAAGGTGGAAGAGCGTAACACTATTTCTCTGCTGGTAGCCGGTCTAAAGAAGGAAGTGCAGGCTTTGATTGGAGAAGGTATTGCCCTGGTGTGGGAGTCATACAAACTTGACCCCTATGTACAACGCCTAGCAGAGACTGTCTTCAGCTTCCAAGAAAAGGTTTGTTCTACTGATTATGTTCTTTTTTCCAAGGGAGACTCTGCACATATCGGTGGCAGTTGAGTTTATCAGCAACAAAATATTTTCGTTTTGGATTGTATACTATTCAGGACAACCGGTGTCTTCCTCTTGGAAAATAATCTTACTGTATGCAACTATTGCTTAGATTCCACAGTGTCTTATAGTATTGAAGAAGTCGCTGAATAGAAAAAGAATTGATAAGATGTATGCTCTCAGATTATTACCTGGTAATGTGGCAAATGTTCTCTTTGGGGGGTGGTAGAGAAACCATATCTTATAAAAAATGCTAATTTCGTGAAGTAGCTACTGAACCTTTTTAGTTAGTGATTATAACATGAACACGCGTTGTATTAATGCTTTATATTCTCGTATAGCATCAGCTACCTTTTAAAAACCTGCGTGCATGTTTCTCAGTATCTCCCTTTTAGATTAAGGGAATTAGCCAAATTTTTGTGCTAATTTAGTCAAATTCTGACTTCTCCATTATCAGGCAAGTTCCCAGAGTCTTCAGTAAGTTTCAGTGAATGAAAATATAATTACTCTCCCCCCCCAATCCCCCTTGAAAGAATGGATGTAGCTCTTTTTGTGAGAGAGGGATGTTTTATCACTTCCCTCAACATGGCAGACTGCTATCAGCAAAGTACTAAAATTAAATGTTCCCTTAGGTGGATGATCTGCTCATTATTGAAGAAAAAATAGACCTGGAAGTTCGATCCTTGGAAACCTGCATGTATGATCATAAGACTTTTTCAGAAATCTTGAACAGAGTTCAAAAAGCTGTGGATGACTTGAATCTTCATTCATATTCCAATCTGCCTATCTGGGTCAATAAGTTGGATATGGAGGTAGGTCTTTCACTCAAAGTGAATGTAGCCTTCAAAGGTGTTAGGTGGCAAAGTAATTTGTCACTAACAACGTGGTCTACCACTCTCAAGTGACCTAGAGTGAGAATTTCCAATCTATTTGCCAGTTGCTTGAATATCTCTACCAAATGCCATTTAGGACATCTGGCAGGCTCTTAGGCAGACAGATAAAAGTGCTTTGCTCCCAATGACTGGAATTAATGGATTCCAGGGGGGACTTGTTAGCTCTTTAGCTGACAGGATAGTAGCTAAAGGCTTAATAGATGGTTGAATATGCGTTGACCTGAATTTAGTGGGTTAGTTTAATGGCTCGCCACTGATCGTATCTGACCAGAATATTTATAGATTCTTATCCAATTCAGACTACAGAGTTCAAGAACTCAATGAGTTCTATAACGGGAGAGGATTCTCAGGGTGCTTGACAAGAAAAAGTACACTGAGGACAATACCAAATTGATAAAACCTTTCTTGAAATGCAATGAAACTTATAACTGCAAAACAGTAAAAGAATTCCAAAACTCCTGGTGGTAACATTTCTATTAGAAGTACCTTAACCTAACATACTCTCACCCCTCCTTGAGGACACAGTAATAGGAGGTGAAGGACCATCCTCACTCCTGGCATGTCCGATTACGCGAAGGTGCTGGCTTCCCCAATGGTTAGGAATGTTGAGTAGTTACACTATACTGCACAAGCTGAGCTGATAACGTGATCGTCTATATAGTATAGGAGAAATGAATGAATGAATGAATGAATCAAAGGAAGAGTTTTAGAATAGAGTTGACCAGTGATGAGCTGCCAAAATCTTAACAACCGGTTCCCTATAAAAAGTTCTCATGTAAGGGATGTGCCCCAGTATGTATTTTTTGTACCAACAGGGTTATCATACGTCCGTATTTTCCCAGCCGGAGATTTAAGAACCAAAAACCCTGACCTGCCCGGGAAAATACGGATGTATGTTAACCCTGCCTAAAGTTTTTTTTAAAAAAGATGGGCCTGAACTAGAAATGAGCTCCGTTTCACATGTGTGGGTCCCCACCACTCCCTGGGGGTGTGCTAGGGTGACCAGATGTCCCGATTTTATAGGGACAGTCCCGATTTTGGGGTCTTTTTCTTATATAGGCTCCTATTACCCCCCACCCCCTCTCCTGATTTTTCACACTTGCTGTCTGGTCACCCTAGGGTGTGCACATGTGTGGGTCCCAGCTGCTCCATGCCCCCCTCACTGAAGCAGGTGTGCAGGGTTACTGCCCTGGGAACTGCAGGGCACCAGTGGACGTGGGGCCAGCTGCAGACAGGAGCGTGGGGCAGGGCTAGCTGGAGGCAGGGGGTGCGGGGGTGGCTGGAGACGGGCTGGCTGCGGGCAGGGTGGTGGGTACTCATGGGGAGAGCGGCCCGAGCAGCAGGACATGGCCCACCGGGCAGCAGCGGGAGCCCCAGGGCCAGGGGTCAGGGAAGCAGCAGCAGTAACAGGGCTTGTGCTCAGGGCCAGGCGGCAGCCCACGTGGCTCCCACAGCACAGTACCCCCAGCGGCCAGAAGAGGAATTACATCACTTCCCGGCCGGAGCCCATCAAAGCCTCAGCGCCGCCTGCAGGGAAGCAGGTTAACAACCAGTTCTAAAACAGCTTGAAAATTTAACAACCGGTTCACGCGAACTGGCTCCAGCTCACCACTGGAGTCCACTCCCGAAGAGCTTTCTTACAAGGTATTTTATAGGATCCTAACCTATGTAATTTAGGCCCAACCTACTATACCCAAATCTTATTTCTGAACGCTAAGAATTTTATGGGTACCCTTCTCCTATAGGTTAGTCAATTATGACACTTACTTTCTAAATTATATTAAGGATTATCTCATTCCCAAACTGCCAACCTGGGCTCTCTTGATGACCTCCAAGTTGTGGTGTACCCTGCAGTTACCAACCAGTTGCAGAAGCCGGATAAATCTGTGATGTGATGTGGATAGTTCCTCCCTTTGGTTCCCCAAAGTTCAGGGACCATTCTTTGCCAAAGGTTGCCAATTTCTCTGCTGGCATATTTATACCTGATTATACTTTTTGCTATGTAGCAGATCTTACCAGATCTTACAGACCGGTAGGCTTGTTGCATTTCAGCAAAACTTATTATTAGGAAACACATGCCTCAACGTATCCTAAATTCCAAGGAATTAATACTGATAAAATAAAATGGATTAATTTCAGAAAAAGAAACCTATTAATTGATACTGCCGGCTGGATTAATAAAATATAATAGCTAGCAAAATAATCCTGTGTGCTACATATGGCAAGGTAAGGACAGGTTCTCCAATGTGCATGAACATCAGCACCTTAATATGGACAATAATAATCCTAATGCTAAGGTGAAGTCTCTTACTTAGGATAACATGGCAGTAAATCTGACATTTAGATGCCATCCTAAAACATGGATTTTTTTAAATACTCTAAACAGTAGTCTAGCATGTTGACTTAAACGTCCTTTGCTTTAAAAGTGTTCATTTAATTTTAAAAAAAACCCACTCCTGTTCTAAAGTGTAAGGCTGAATTTCCATCCTTTAAGAGTCCTGCTGTATCTGAAAGTTTCAGGGATTTCTTGACAGTGCGGGAATCTTTTGGAGAGAACACATGATATAAGCGTCTTTGTGTTTTCAATATGGCTTCTTCCTCCCTTAGATTGAACGAATACTAGGAGTTCGTCTACAGGCTGGGCTGAGAACTTGGACCCAAGTTCTTCTTGGACAAGCTGATGATAAAGCAGAAGTTGACATGGATACAGATGCACCTCAAGTTAGTCACAAGCCTGGTGGGGAGCCAAAGATCAAAGTAAGTTACATTTGACTGTTACTCATTATGCTTTTTGCTAAAATAAGACCGTACAGAACCTTGAGTAGAAATAAAAATACTCTGGTAGTACATATTGCTGTATAATGTAAGTTCTTCAAGTCATGGTCCCAATTTGTATTCCTCTGGGGGTTATATGCATGCGCCATGCGTGAGAAGCTGGAGATTCTGAAAGTAGTAGTGTCTCTTGGTCCACACATACGCCCTTGCTTCGCTGAAGTCAAGGGAACCTTTGGTAGCGAGGCAGTCCCCCTTTCTACATTAGACTTTTGTCCTTCAGGCCATGTTCCCGCCCATTTCCCTATGGCTCCTGCGGATCCCCCAGTTTTGAGGGCACCGCCATTCGAACTGGGCTTTGATTTTTTGGCATTGGAGGACTTGGATGGAGTGCAGGATCTGCCCCTCCCATAACCAATATGACTACCCTAAGATTCCGCAGACTCAATGGCAGTACCCTCCCTTTCCCCAGCTACGGAACCATTGGTACCCTGCTCTTTGGGGCCCTCCACAGCAACGGATCTGCCTGGTTGGCCATCCTGGGCATTGTGGTGTCAGTATCTGCCTTTGTAACCTTCCCACTACGCTCGAGAGGAGTTCCCCCACCTTGCATCTTTGATGGTTATAGAGTAGGTATTCTGAACTAGTGTTGGAAGATGCTCTTCTTAGTCCAACTCTGACAGTACTGCTGGAACCAGAGCAGTTCCCTTCATCATCTCCAGATGCTGTAGTGTCTTCATCTCCCTCTTCGTACCCAGATGACTACCATCAGTTCCAAGAACTGTTCCATTGGGTGGCTAATACCCTCCACTTTCCACTGTACAGAACAAACAGCACCAGCTGTCTGATATCCTACACGCCTTGTTACTTGGTAGAGCCATTCTGGCAATTAGTGATGCTGTTCTTCTTCAACTGGCCTGGACTGTCTGGCGCACTCCAGCCACCTGCACACCTACCCCCAAGGGGGCAGAGAAGAGGTATTGTGTACCTGCAAAGGGGTCTGATTTTTCTGTTCTCTGATTCCCACCCCCCAATCCAATTTCCTCATCGTACAGGCAGTGACAGAGCGGGCTCGGCAGCAATGCTGGTGCTCTCCCCCAGCAGATAATGAGGGCAAGCGACTGGACAATTTGTGTCAGAAGGTATTCTTTTCTGCCAGCCTCCAATTTCACATCTCCAATTACTTGGCTCTGTTCGCTAAATACGACTTTCTTACCTACGGCAAGTAGGTAGGACTTCTCAGACAAACTTCCCCAGCAGGATCAAGCCTGCTTCAAGGCTATCCTACAGGAGGGGAAACTAGTTGAAGGACAATGCTCCAGGCCGCTGTGGATGTGGCAGACAGTACTTCGCTCACTATGGCTTCAGGGATCTTCAGGTGGAGGGAGTCATGGCTGCATTCATCAGGTTTCCCAAGAGAAGTAAAGAACACCATAGAGGACTTCCCTTTCAATGGGTCTCATTTCTTGAGTCAGAAGACAGATGATTCCCTCCACTCCCTCAAAGACTCCAGAGCTGCTCTGCGATCACTGGGTATCTATGCACGAGCAACCAAGTGCAAATCTTACTCTGCATAGAAGTGGACTCTCTCTCCTGCAAAGGGGAGTGATAGAACCTGTTCCTATGACCTATCAGGGTGCAGGGTTCTAGTCCACCTATTTTCTAGTCCCCAAGAGGGGCATGTGGAGGCGAATCTTAGACCTCAATCATCTCAACCACTTCATATGCAAGCCAAAGTTTCATATGGCCACCCTAGCAACCATCATTCCTTTGTTAGAAAGAGGCATGTGGTTTACAGCTCTCGACATGCAGGATGCTTACTTCCACATGGATATCCATCCTACCCACAGACATTTCCTGAGATTCAAGGTTCTACATTTTGGACTCACCACTGCTTGACAAGTCTTCACCAAAGTTTTCTCAGGAGCGGTGGACCACTGCCAAGGGGTCCTTATATTCCCTTGATTATTTGATTGTGCTGCTAGCAGCCAAAGGGGAGGGGCATTCCTTGACCTCCATGCTGTTTACACTCACCACCAGGGAGGAGTGGAGTGTAAACATCAGAAAATCAGTTGGATCCCACACAGTTCCTAGAATTCATTGGGGCCTGTATCAATGCCATATTAGCACGTGCCCACCTCCCAGAGCCCTACAAGAGCTGATTTCCATTGCAATTTCCAGTCCTTCTGTTCTGGCCAGGGTTATTTGTACATACATTACTGCCTTAGCTTGTCTCCACTTTCGTTGCCTACAGCTGTGCCTCCAGAGGATCTTTTTTCCCATGAACTACATCACGGGCTTTCTACTGACAGTTCCCCAAGAGCTTCTCTCCTCCCTCTAGTGGTGGACTGATCCAGGTCAGGTCTGAACCGGAACATCATTCCTTCCGTCCTCCAAGCATGACGATGATCACAGATGTGTTACTTGTCGGATGGGGTGCCCACATGGGCGAGCACATGACTCAGGAGTCTTGGACTGCTCAGGAATCCTGGATGCCCATCAACGTCCTAGAACTTTGGGCGATGCGGAGAGCATGTCGCACATTTCTCACATTTAATTCATTCCTGTCATGTTCTCCTCATGTCAGACAACACTATCCCTGTTTACTAACTCAACAAACAAGGGGGCATGAGGTCACCTACGTTTTGTATGGAGGCAGTTCATCTTTGGGATTGGTGCATTGCTCACAAGATCCTGTTGTCAGTAGCATACCTTCCCGGAACTCAAGCTAAGTGCCAACTCTCTCAGCAGGAAATTCATGATGGATCACAAATGGGAGCGCCACAACACTGTGGTCACCAACATTTTTAACCACTGTGGGATTCTGACCAGGGACCTCTTCATCTCCCACACCAACAGCAAATGCACCTAATATTCCTATGGGAGACTGGGGGGGGCTCAGGGACCTTTCCCAAGGTGATGCCCTAGTCCTGTGCAGGTCAGACCAGATCAATTATGCCTTTCCTCCCTAGAGCTTCTGCCACGTGTCCTACACAAGATCTAATGGGAGAGAATGACGGTCACTCTGCCCTGTTGTGGCCTTGCCAGTTCTGGTTTCCTTTCTTCTCCACATGTCAGCGTATCCCCCTGCTTCAGTGGCCAGCTTTTCCGGAACTCCTCAAACAACACTCCTGCAGGACCCAGCATCCCAATCCAGAGACTCTTCACATCCAAGCTTGTTTTTTGGATGGGCATCTTCACTAGAGCAGGAATGTTCATCAGCAGTACAAGACAACCTCTTGAATAGCAGAGAAGAGTCCACAGTGCAGTCCTATAGGGACAAGTGGAAGTGTTTCACCTCATGGACCCAACAAGAGGGGTCTTGCTCCTGAAAATGTGGACATCCGTCTTCTTTTGGACTGTCTTCTCTCCCTGAAGACATCAAGGTGCACGTAACCACTATCCGTGCCTTTCACCCTCCTGTGGAGGGGCACTCTTTACTCACCCTTGACTACCAGATTTTGGAAGGACCTCCAATGGACTTATTCTCCCCTTCAATCCATTGCTTCCCCAATGGGACCTCAACCTTGTCCTCACAGTGTTGACGAAATTGCCCTTTGAACCTCTGGCCGCCACTTCCCTCCCTCTCTTCTCCATGAAGGTCGCTTTCCTGGTAGCTATTACTTCTGGGTTGGAGAAGTGAGGGTCATGGTGACGGACCCCTCCCCCTTTACCATGTTCTATAAGGACAGTGTTTCCCTATGCTTGCACCCCAAGTTTCTGACAAAGGTTGTATCCCATTTTCATCTCAACCAACCCAAACACTTACGTGCTTTCTTTCTGAAACCTCACGCCTCCGTGGGGGAACTGTGCCGTCACTCCCTTAACATCTGTTGCGCCCTGGCTTTTTGCCTTCAGAGGATGAGATGATTCAGGAAGTCTCCCTAGACATTTTATCACGGTAGCAGAAAGGATTAAAGGGCACGTGATCTCCATTCAGCAGATTTCTAAGTCGGTTTTGGGGTGCATTACACTGTCAGTTATAGGGATTGTCCCCATCCCACTCCATGAGAGTGCAAGCATCGACTACAACTGCGCTTCACAATGTACCAGTTGCAGACATATGTAGGACGGTCAAGTGGACTTCGGTATGTACCTTCTTTTCCCTTTACGCCTTGGCGCAGGACTCTGCGACGGATGCCTCGCTTGGCACGGCAGTGCTCCACTCCATGGTTCCATCATCTTCCTCGCACCCTGCTTGTTGTTAACCCTCAGTGGAATACAATAGGGACTATCACTCAAAGAAGAAGAGGTTGCAGCCTTTGTCTAAAATGTATTTTGTGTTTCTTTAGCTGGCCCAGCAGGTTCTTATTTAGCAAAATTGAAACTGCATGTGGTGTCTTTCTATGCCTGTAGAATGTTGTACATGAACTGAGGATAACCAACCAGGTGATCTATTTGAATCCACCAATTGAAGAATGCAGATATAAGCTCTATCAAGAAATGTTTTCCTGGAAAATGGTAATACTATCGCTACCCAGAATTCAAAGTCAAAGATACCAGGTAAGCATAATAAATGTATTTATAAATCTAATAAGATGGCTCTGCGTAGAACTGTTGCATTGCAGTTGTATACAGATAATGTAATCTTTAATGGTTATGAAGGAGCAATTTTTGAAAACGAGAACTGGCCATGTATTATGAACTTGGTATATGCAACTTGTATTTAATTGTGGGTCTTGTCAGGTGGGTGTACACTATGAGTTGTCTGAGGAAGAGAAGTTCTATCGGAACGCCTTAACACGGATGCCTGACGGTCCTGTAGCGCTGGAGGAGTCTTATTCGGCTGTTATGGGCATTGTGACAGAGGTCGAACAGTATGTTAAGGTAGGATATGAATTCTGATTTTCAGTTTGAAATTGTAGAATAACGCATTTGTTGGATTTAGAAGAGCTCTTCTATATCTTTAATCAAAGGTAACTCCCATCAATGTTACCTGTTTACTATAATCCTCATTAATTCAGTTATGTAAATAAGGAAAGTATCTACATTCTGAAAATTCACTGTTACGTGGAGTTTTTTTTAACGTACTTATTAATAGGTATGGCTGCAATACCAGTGCTTATGGGATATGCAAGCTGAAAACATATACAACCGTCTTGGAGAAGATTTAAATAAGTGGCAAGCCCTCTTAGTTCAGATAAGGAAGGCTAGAGGAACCTTTGACAATGCAGAAACCAGGAAGGAATTTGGACCTGTTATCATAGACTATGGGAAGGTAAGAACTTGAAACTTTCACGCATCTTGTAAAAGTAACCTGCAGAAATAAACTTCAGAATGGGCTTATAGAGGATAAAATGAGACTTCATAATTAATAGTAATACTCGGTAAACTTTCTTGATTGCAGGTACAATCTAAGGTGAACTTGAAATATGACTCTTGGCATAAGGAAGTACTCAGTAAATTTGGCCAAATGCTAGGTCAGAACATGACAGACTTCCATTCACAAATTTCTAAGGTAAGAATAGTCCAAACAATGATTCCTTATTACAAAATCAACTTACTACATCCACCTTTAAAATACTGGGTTTTTTCCCTCTAACAGTCCCGTCAAGAGTTGGAGCAGCATTCAGTGGACACTGCGAGCACGTCAGATGCAGTGACCTTCATCACATATGTACAATCCCTGAAACGTAAAATCAAGCAGTTTGAGAAACAAGTTGAGGTAAGTTGTCACTTTCTTACTAACATCTTGTTTCTGGAAATCCGTAAAAGCTTTTCTACAGGGAGGGGACAATTGATCATGACCAGTCTAAGCCTGCTAAGAGAAACCCTGCCTCTAATTTCCTGTCCTAGTAACTCTTCTAGATAAACACTTTCAAACCACGATTCTATAGTGAGCCTTACTGAGTTACTTTATACTTCTGAGGGTTCTTTAGGCTGATTTATTGCTGATTTCTCTTTAGACTTCTGGCTATCTGAATTTCGAATTGAACTTTAGAAATTCAAGTAGGTTACCTTCTAACAATGTTTGTGTGGACTGTAGCTTTACCGCAATGGTCAGCGCTTGCTGGAGAAACAGAGGTTCCAGTTCCCTTCCTCCTGGTTATACATTGACAACATTGAAGGAGAGTGGGGTGCTTTCAATGACATAATGCGTCGCAAAGATTCTGCCATTCAGCAACAAGTAGCAAACTTGCAAATGAAGATAGTTCAAGAGGATCGAGCAGTGGAGAGCCGTACAACTGACCTGCTGACTGACTGGGAGAAAACAAAGCCTGTGACAGTGAGTTTTTTCAGGTCTCTTTGCTGAACTCACGATAGAAAGTTTGCATTCTGTAATAAACAGGTTGTTCAGTAAACCCTGAAATAGACAGGGGGGCATAGTTGTTACCTTTACAGATTTTGATGCAGAAATATGAATCCTCTCTAGGGGGTTTCCTAGTGACTTGGCAGAAAGTGTAGCTTGCTTTTGCTCTTGGTTTAAAATTCCAGCACTTTCCCTGACTTGCATTTTAAAACGGAAACACCTCTATTGTAACTTGATTTTTACAAATTTAACTAGCAATAAGGAGTGTGCACTTTGTACAGCATTTGGTAAGAGGAAGAATCTTGTTGAGCCTGTGTCCTAAAGTAAAAGTTACTAGTGTCTGCTAAAAAATCTCTCCTGCCAAGATGATTCTTTAGATGCTTACCCAGGCAAGGGATCAGTAACTCGTATACCCAGAGTTAAAGGTCTGCCAAGGAAACTGTAAATTCCTTAAAGCAGAAGAGATGGCTTAGTGTCTGATGCTAATCAGAAGTAGTTTCTGCACAGATTTGAAGTGCTAAACCCTAACTCTTAACATCTGTGCCATGTTGTCCTTCATGTGGTTCTTTCTAGGGAAACTTGCGTCCTGAGGAGGCTCTTCAAGCACTTACCATTTATGAAGGGAAATTTGGTAGGTTGAAAGATGATCGTGAGAAATGTGCAAAGGCCAAAGAAGCTCTTGAGCTAACAGATACAGGACTACTCAGTGGCAGTGAAGAACGTGTGCAGGTACAGACTGTTTTTTAAAAATCCATGAATTTGGTGCTTGTAAATGGTTCTGGACAGATGACTTCTTGCAGGCAGAAGTCCTTCAATTCATTCATAGAGAAGGCATAGCAGTCAGTGGTTCTCCCTTCATGCTGCCCTATCACTGTGCCCTAACCTTAACTGGGATGGTCCAGCCTTAGGAGTGAGTAACTCAGTCTCAATACCCATTCAGCCCTTGGCTTTTCCACTGAGACTGCAACCACAGATGTTTGAGGGCAGCTTTATAAGATGTAGAAATCTGGCCATTAAACTAAGGGCTTGTCTACGTGACAAGTAGCTTCTAAGTCAGCAGTTCGCAAACTTCAGCAACCCGAGAACCCCCATTTTGATTGAAAAAAATTTCAGGGACCCCCAACCCGCCGGCTCAGCCCCAGGCCCTGCCCCCACTCCACTCCTGCCCCCTCCATTCCCCCTTCCCTCTGTCACTCATTCTCCCCCACCCTCACTCACTTTCACCAGGCTGGGGCAGAGGGTTGGGGTGCAGGCTCTGGGAGGGAGTTTGGGTGCGGGATGGGGTACAGGATGTGGGCTCTGGGATGGGGTGTGGGTGCAGGTTCTGGGCTGTGGCAGGAGGTTGGGGTGCAGGAGGGGCTGAGGGGTGTGGGTTCTGTCTAGGTGGTGCTTACCTCGTGCAGCACCCAAAAACAACCAGCATATCTCTCTTTTAGCGGCTCCTAGGCAGGAGGGCCAGGGGGTCTCTATGCGCTGCCCCTACCTGCAGGCACCGTCCCCGCAGCTCCTATTGGCCATAGTTCCCGGCCAATGGGAGCTTCAGAGTCGGTGCTCAGGGCCAATGCAACACGCGGAGACCCCCCCTCTTCCTCTTCTACTCCCCAACGCGCCCTCCCCCCCCCCCCCCCCCCCGGGGCCACAGGGAGCAGCGTGGAGCCAGTGGAGGCAGAGAGTCTGCCTTAGCCCTGCTGTGCCTCCAGACTCTTAGTGCCTAAAATCTCCCCAGTTTGGCTTCAGTAGCCTCCAGGAAATAATGTTATTCCCCCACGTGCAGGTGCTGGGAGGGATGGGAAGAAGTTGAGTTGATCAGTGGGGCCTGTGGACACTTGGGGACCCGCAGGGGTCCACAGCCCCCAGTTTGAGAAATGCTGTTCTAAGTCATATTTTGCTAAGCCACACTTCAGGACCTGCACTGCAGCAGCATCCACATGAGACGTTACTGCAAGGCAAGTTTGATATACTGTAGGTGATCACTCTTGCGTGCTATGCAGTAACTTGCTATGTAGACAAGTCCTAACTTAAGCTATTGAGCAGCCAACATATAGTAACTCCTTTTGGGCCACCAGAGATGTGCTAGGCAAGCTAGGGTCAAGTCTCTGTCCATTTACCTGTACCCTGACCAAGTTCCTATCCCAATGATTTGTTTAAGAAGTTCTGTCTAACTTAAGACAGGTATTTACCATCTTTTTCTATATAACTGACCAAAGTTTGATGTATCCCTTTGTACTGTAGGTAGCTTTAGAAGAGTTACAAGACCTCAAAGGAGTTTGGTCTGAGCTTTCCAAGGTCTGGGACCAGATTGATCAGATGAAGGAACAGCCATGGGTTTCAGTACAGCCTCGCAAGGTACCTTTTTTTATTCAGGATATAGAAAGCTTAACTACAACTATACTATTCGCCTTTTGGCCTTCGAGGTAAAAATACATTTAAATTCTCTAACAACTTGAAAATGAGCCAGAATATATGGCATGGTGCTTATGTACCTGGGTCTTTTTGGCATATGAAAAATAGAATTTATAACTGAGAATGCAGCCTCTATCTTAATCTAATTTGCAGCACTGAACGGCAGAAATAACTGTTCTTCTTAACTGAAGCTTCAACAGGGTAAGGCTTACAAAACAAAACTTGAAAAATTGTCAGGATTGCAGAAACTGCACAACCTTAAATATATTTAATTATAGGCTATGTCTTCAGAGGACAAGAATTGATGCTCTGTTTCTTGAAATTAAGTTGATCTAAATTAGCACTTTTCTCAAACACTTGTCCAGCTTCACTGATGAAAAGCTATTGCCCAGCTGATGCTTCTTGGATACATAAACCTGAAACGAGGCTTCTACCTCTTGTCTGTAAGGAAGAATGTCACAATTTCATGACCACTGTGATCTAGTATAAAATTACTTCATGCTGTGCTACTCCAATGATCAAGAGATAGACAAAACTAGTATTGCGCCAACAGTCGTGAATTAATCTTAAAGCAGTACTGTTGACTCCACATAATCTGCTGAGGTGGAATATATCAACAAAAGCATGGAGAATCTGTTGGAATGATGAGGTTTTGAGGGACAATTGAATGTTTTCATACATCTAGTATATGGTTTGCCTGCCTTGTATACAGCTATATTTAGTGTTAGCAAAATTCAATATATGCAGCATAGGAAAGTATGATCAATATTATGTAAGGGTGATTCTCCCATTCTTAAAGAACAGTTGAATAAAAGTGTTAAGATGACAAACTGTAAGTAAAACGGATAACTTTTGTAATATCCAGTTTACTAGAGTGATTGTGTTTATCATAATGTTGCTGGTAGATGAATTCTTTCATGGCTTCTGTATTTTATTGACAGCTTCGACAAAATTTGGACGGCTTACTGAACCAGTTGAAAAACTTCCCTGCTCGTTTGCGGCAGTATGCCTCCTATGAATATGTTCAGAGACTTCTGAAGGGTTACATGAAGGTAAGCTGTACATAATTTTTTAATTAGTTATCAAGGGTAAATGCATCCATTAACTTAATATGTGCTGTCTCGCGTTCTAGATAAACATGCTGGTGATTGAACTGAAATCTGAGGCTCTTAAAGATCGTCACTGGAAGCAGCTGATGAAGAGGCTTCACGTTAACTGGGTTGTCTCTGAACTAACCTTGGGACAGATCTGGGATGTTGACTTGCAGAAGAATGAAGCAATTGTCAAAGATGTACTTCTTGTGGCTCAGGGAGAGATGGCTTTGGAAGAGTTCTTGAAACAGGCTAGTATCTATTATTACATATACTTGACCTGTTGTGCAGGAGAGATTTTAGAGATGTAAATTAATTTGCTGACAGCTATGTAACACATTGGATTTTAGATACCCAGGATGGTGAAAGTGAAATGCTTTAGAGCTCCACCATATATTGTTAGTTCTCAATAACTGAGTAAATTTTAAACACACAAACTGACACAACATGAAACCCCATAGGTTTAGGGCTTTTATTAAAAGCTTTGGAAGTTTACTGAAGGTACTGTAACTTAAACTTAAAGATAAGTCAAGTAAATATATACAGCTAGTACGTTACTATTATAAAACTTCTAAGTAGAAGACTGGAAACTTCCTTCTGTAATTTCATTTTATGAGTTGCAATACCTTTAATTCTGACCCACAAGACATAATTATGAAATCTCCCACCATATGATTCACAGCAATCCAAGGCCTGCAGATTCATGTGCTCTGTAAAAAGATAAGAATCAAGCTCATGTAGCTACATTTCTACACTACAGAATGAAATAAATATAATAGAATTAAAATTACTATCACGTGTTCATAATCTGACTACTTTTTTTTCTTAAAGATAAGAGAAGTGTGGAACACTTATGAACTGGATTTGGTTAACTATCAGAACAAATGTCGTTTGATTCGTGGTTGGGATGATCTCTTCAACAAGGTCAAGGAGCACATTAACAGTGTGTCTGCCATGAAGTTATCACCGTACTACAAGGTATAATGTAAAATTACTTTATTTTTCTTTTCAGTTATCTTTGGCTCCCTCCTTGTTTTTGTATTTTTTTTCCTCGTGTACATTTGTTCAGCTGGCACCTTGTGTGCCAAGTTTGGCAAATTACTAGGTGTACAAGTGGATTAGACCTTTTTATAGCTTTAACCAAACTTACAAAATTATTTCCAATTCAATTCTTAAACTAGCTTGGTTAGTGTTACTTGTCCAACTTCTTAAAATCATGCTGACTAGTAGCTGAAGTGTGGGGTTGGTTTTTTTAAGGTAAACTGAATGTTAATGGTTTTTGTAACATTTAGGTGTTTGAAGAAGATGCCCTTAGCTGGGAGGACAAATTGAATCGCATCATGGCACTCTTTGATGTCTGGATAGATGTCCAAAGGCGATGGGTCTACCTGGAGGGTATCTTTACTGGTAGTGCTGATATTAAGCACTTATTGCCTGTTGAAACCCAGAGGTTCCAAAGGTATACTTTGGATTTGTGTGAAATTCTCAGTTACAGTTCAGGGCAAGCTGCACCATTGACTTTGTTCCTCTGCCTGTCCTTTGCATGAGCATCCCTTTCAAGTGATAGGTCTGCACTTCTGTCAGTGAATCCTGTGACTTTCCCCCACTTTTTTGTTCTAGTGACCCAGAGTAAAATACTCCTGTTCACCAACTGTGTTCTCAGCAGGTCTATCTGGGTTTTGGCCCCTGCTGCAGACTTTGGAAGCGTATGACCAATATGAGTGCAGTGACAGAACAGCTTGTTCATATAGACAAAGTTTTTTTTTTTTTTTTCTTTTGCACATAAGAAAAGGGTTAAAAGAATAAAAGACCTGTAAACCTATGTGACCTCGACCTTTGACTTTCCTTGCAAATTTAGGTAGCCTCTCTTGTCCCACCTATCATCTAGCATTGGGCTAGGCAGGTAGATTTCACCCTTGCAGTCTCTGCCTGTCTCCAATCTTCAGTTGATGTCTCCCACCCTGAGCTAACAAGCAGTCTCTTATCCATTTCAGAGTCTTTGACCAGGTTCAGGACATATGTCCCAGGACAGACATATGCACCACGCCAGAGGGTCAGAGGTAGACTTCAGTGGTGGATTTACTGTATGGTGCATTTGAGCGCCGGCAATTGAGTTAGTCATTGTCTGGTTCTTGGGTACCGTGTGGAGTGCTCCATCTAGAATTAATCTTTAGTGTAGCATAAAGCCAGCCACCCCATAACACTCACATAATATTAATAAAATTAAGAGAGATCACCCTTTTTTATGCTCAGTAACTGAACTTGTACTATTGTATCCTTTGTTTAAAGTGTGCTTAATATTTTTCTCACTCTCGCTTACAGCATCAGTACTGAGTTTCTGGCACTTATGAAAAAGGTATCCAAATCTCCCCTTGTGATGGATGTTCTTAACATCCAAGGTGTACAAAGGTCACTGGAGAGATTAGCAGACTTGCTTGGAAAGATCCAGAAAGCATTGGGAGAATACCTGGAGAGGGAGAGATCCTCCTTTCCTCGGTAAGGAATTTCATCTCCTCAACCAATTGTGCTGGAATAAACTCTAATAGGAATTGTGTTTGGTTGCATGGTAGTGCCTAAGTACTTCCTTTTATTGTGTTCCACTAGCAATCTTTTAGTGCATACACAGATATCAAAACATGAATGCTTTGGAATCATAAAAAAATAAAGGTTGAACAATTTAGACATTTTATGGTCCCATTTCCTGGGAAGTGATAACCTTCAGTTTCTTTGTGTGGGTCACTTGTGATTAGTAATTTAAGCAATATTTATATTCAAATTATGCCATTTAATAGGCTGTTTCACCTGGTACTGAATAATGAAATTCTCAAATTAGTTTTTGTTTTTCATTTAAGCTTAATGAACCCTTAGGAATCTAACCAAATACCAAAGCTTAAGAACTTGTATCATTCTATATTTGAATCATGTTGCATTCTGTTTCACCTTCAATTCTCAGTAGTATGTGAGGTCTTTGGATTGTAGATCTAAACATAACCTCCATGTCAAGCATGTGTTCAGAGTGGGAGCTTTGCTGTCTCATTTTTCAATACTTGGCATTTATCTGCTAATGAGTGTTAAAGTGGGAAGAAAACTCTAGATAGACTAAAAATGGTGCAGAGAATAAGCCCTCAGGTATTTTTACTATGATCTAACAGAAGTATGGAGGAAAGGAATTACGCAGCATTGCACAAACTAGCAGTCATTTCCCCAGTTTTATAAGGGTTATAGAGGGTTCAAGTAAATACATTAATTCTGGGCCTTCAATTAAGTGTGTGTTTAAAAATCTTTCACCTCAGTGGTCAGTTGTTTTAAAAAGCTTTAACCTTATCTCTAATACCAGGTTCTACTTCGTTGGTGATGAGGACTTGCTCGAAATCATAGGAAACAGCAAGAATGTAGCTAAGCTGCAGAAACATTTCAAGAAAATGTTTGCTGGAGTTTCTAGCATCATCCTGAGTGAAGATAACGCTGTTGTTCTGGGAATCTCATCACGTGAAGGAGAGGAGGTAAAGCTGCGTCTTCGGGGTTTTTTGCAAACTTACAAACCTGGTCGAAATTAAAACTAAAATGACACTTGATTTTAATTGTTTCAGGTACTGTTCAAAACACCTGTCTCTATCACAGAACATCCTAAGATCAATGAGTGGCTCACACTTGTTGAAAAGGAAATGCGGGTCACGCTTGCAAAGCTGCTTGCCGAGTCTGTTACTGAAGTAGAAATCTTTGGTAAAGCAACTTCAATTGATCCCGGTCTCTATATTTCTTGGATCGACAAATATCAGGTATCCATCTTATTCACGTTTGTCTAACCAAACTATATAATACACTTTTGTGGGAGGAGCAACTCTTAGCAAAAATCTAACTGTATTTTAAATGTTCAGGCCCAGCTTGTTGTCCTGTCAGCCCAAATTGCATGGTCAGAGAATGTGGAATCTGCTCTGAATGGCATGGGTGGTGGAGACGACAGCAGTCCTCTGCACTCTGTGCTGACTAATGTTGAGGTCACGCTGAATGTGTTAGCAGACTCTGTGTTGATGGAACAGCCACCTCTCCGCAGAAGGAAATTGGAACACTTGGTAAGTAATACTCTCCTCCCCATCCTCAGTAGTCATTCGGTCTCTTACAAAATTTGAACACAATCTGCCCATCTTCAAATCATGAAAGTGACACCTAGGGAAAATTAATGTTCCCATCAAGATTTCTTGAGGAACATCTGTTTCTGTAGATATTACATATGCCTGACTTGAAATAACATCTATAAACTTAAATGTCCATGTAGCATAAGCTTCTGAAGAATTATTTAGTGAATAGAAACAACTCTTGGAATATACCACCCAATCTCCTATTCTGAGAGTAGATAAGATTTATAAATCGAGAGTTTATATTAACTTTTATCATCTATGTGTGTACATGGCTCCCGTAACCATAGTGTCTGAGCTCCTTCAGCTGTTTAAAAATAGAAACCATTTACATGAGAAATAGTTTAATTTAAAACTTCTGTGTTTGTGTGAGGGGCTGTCATAGTCATGTGAAGAACTTTCTGAAGAAAGAAGAGCTAAACTGAAGGGTTTTTGCATTTAGCTACGAAAGTCTTAAGTCATCACTTCTTGCCCACTGAATTCATAGCATAACTCCAGCTCCTCCTAAGAAGCTCTACTTTCCACCAGACGAGTGCAACTGACAATCTGTCCCGTTGTTGAAAGGCTCCCATAAAATAAACCTTGAACGAAACTTCTAATTGGGGAACAAGTGTAAAGTGCATAGCCACAGAATGGTGTTTGTGGCTGTCTGTACAAAACACAGCACTCTAGTTTCTTGGCAAGTTGGAGCTTTCACTTGGGGTGTGGCTTCACTGCTAGACATGACTTGCAGTAATCAAATCTATGGACCTTCAGCCTTACCATGTCCAAGTCTGTGCTGATACAATGAAGTGCCAATTTCTAGCCTCTTGCAGATGAAAGTTGACATTATTGTGCCTTGGGCATCCAAAAGGATTGAAGGCTCGTGATAATCTAGTCTGAGGGGAAGGTGCCCTCCATAGTTAAGTCTTAGGGGAAGCAAGTTCTTGGAAACATTTCTCTTTATCTACTGGCATCTCAGTCTTGGCTGGGTTTAGCTCTAATCAGATGCGCTTCATTCAGCTGATTCTAGCTACTGAAAGCTGGAAATGGAGATGTAGAGCTCAGTGTTGGTGTGTACCTGCTGGGATTTCAGCCCACAGTGTCTTACCAGTTCTCTTGATGTCTTTATATAGACTTGTGCAGAGGATTAAAACTTGTGGGGCTTCAGAGGTGAGGGCTCTTGGGGGTATGGTGGGGAGGGATGTAGAAACACTGTCCCTCTACAGCACTTGGGGTTTCTTAGAGGAAATTGTGAGCAGGTTTAAGGGCACTCTCATTCATCGTTGGAGGCAGAGAAGACTATCTGGTGACTAACAATATGTGGTGCCAGCGAAGTCTAGCAGGATGAGTATGGATGGGCTTCCTTTCTGTGCTTGTGGACAGAAAAAGGTTGTCTGTAAGGACAGAACCATGCCTTGGCCTGAAGCTTGACTGAGAGATCCTGTAGCAACAGACTTTTTTTACTAGCTCCTCCTTTCTGCAAGCTAGAGAATGGATATTAGATCATGCCGTCTAGCACCGAGCAATGGCTTTTCATAAACTGAGGTGCATTGAGATGCAGTAAAATTGTTAGTTTCATTAGAGTACATGGTCTTTTTTCATTGTGGTTGCTAATGAGATGTTTGTTCTCCAGATTACAGAGTTAGTGCACCAAAGAGATGTTACAAGATCACTGATCAAAAGCAAGATTGACAACTCCAAATCCTTTGAGTGGCTCAGCCAGATGCGATTCTACTTTGACCCAAAACAGACAGATGTGTTGCAGCAGCTGTCCATTCAGATGGCAAATGCCAAATTCAACTACGGCTTTGAGTATCTTGGTGTTCAGGATAAACTAGTTCAGACTCCTCTTACTGACCGCTGTTACCTGACAATGACGCAAGCCTTGGAGGCAAGACTTGGAGGCTCACCGTTTGGTAAGTTTGTACTTATTCCATATGTGTCTTCTGTTAAATGTAAAGATTGATGTTCATCAGCTATAAAACTAATAAAGTAACTTCCGTAGTTGAGACTCCAGTTTTGAAAAATGAGCGACACTTAGGCCATGTCTATACTTACTGGTGGATCTGCACTGCTGTAATTGATGCAGCAGGTGTTAAATTAACAGATCTGTTGAAGACATGCTAAATCAATGGGAGAGTGCTCTCCTACTTATTTGTTTACTCCACCTCCTTGAGAAAAGTAAGGAAATTAGTCTAGGAGTACATCTCCTGTCGACACAGTGTGGTGTAGACACTGCGGTAAGTCGACCTAAACTACGTCGACTTCAGTTACATTATTCGAGTAGCGTAACTTGGGCTGACTTACCGTGGTACTGTAGCCCAGCTCATAGACTCTAGATGTTAATATTGTCAGTTTAGTGCCTAGGAAGAGACTAATGTTTTTATCCCATTCTAAAAATAGGTCCTGCTGGTACTGGTAAAACAGAATCTGTAAAGGCCCTTGGACACCAGCTTGGCCGCTTTGTTCTGGTTTTCAACTGTGATGAAACATTTGACTTCCAGGTATAGTATTTTTAATGTAACATGAGAACATTTGTCATTTTAAGTTTAAGTCTCATAAATATGCCATTTAAGCTTGTAGATTTCAAAACGTGTTTGAAAGCTTGTTCCTGTTATCTGGTAAAATAGATTCTGGTTACTTAAGTGTGCTTCCTTGGACCTCACTACCACCTAAAGCAGAATTGGGTTAGAAGCTGCCTGCTCTGTTTTTAGATCTGAACTGCAAGCTTTAGGAAGGTAACTTCAAATTTTTTCAAACTACAGTCTTCCATTACCATCCCCCAGTCATATTGTGTGACCAACTGCAGTAGACCTACTTTAGTGGAAACCAAGTAGGTGTGACTGGCTGACTCCTAATGGATTTGTTGCTGCACATACTCCTTATGTCAATGGACTGCCTGATCTATTGCAGCATCGGAACTACTTTTAAATTCTGCTGCAGGTTTAGGAGTGTGCTTGCAGAGATTTTAGTATTAGTAAGTGACAGACTTCCCTAAAGAGGAGTGGAAGTTGCTTAGTAGTGCCTTGTACATTCTAGAATATGGAAGTTGGCATTCAAAAACTGAAACCTCTGAGAAGCAAGAGTGGTGTGAGTGGGTAGAGAAGAGTGGAGTGGGGGGTAGAGAAGTTGTTTCTGTTGAAAGCATAAGTCTCAGCAGACACACACTAAATAGGGGGTTAATATATATAACCACAATCCTGTCCAGTCTACACCTGTTCCACTGTGTACAGGGAAGAATAACCAAGGTAACGTGTGTGTGTGTATGTATGTATACATAAAGCTTATCTCTTTTTCTCTGCCTACAGGCAATGGGACGCATCTTTGTGGGGCTCTGCCAAGTGGGCGCATGGGGCTGCTTTGATGAGTTCAACAGACTTGAGGAGCGTATGCTTTCTGCTGTTTCTCAGCAGGTTCAGTGCATCCAGGAAGCCTTGCGAGAACATTGCAATCCAAACTATGACAAGAGTATGCAATTTTTTCCATTGCTAATGATTTTGTATAGCTGTTCTGGCAAAAGAATGCCCTCACTTGCATGTCTGAAATAGGTCCTTTTTGAGAAATCTCCTTACTCCCACATTGGCCAGGGTTTTGTGTTTTGTTTTTTTTGTTTTTGTTAAATTTGAAAATATAATTTAAACATTAAACAATTAAAGGAAGTAGCTTTCAACAGATATGCAGTCACTTTCAACATTGTGTTACTTTAGTGTTATGGTAGAAAAAAAATGTTTGACTAGTTGTACCATAAACAAAAATATACAGAATACTAAAAGTGAAGTTTCAACTACTGTAGTTGATAGCTAATTTGACTGAGACAAAATCAAATGTAACTAAAAATACTTTTTGTGTGAACTATTTTTAGCTTCCGCACCTATTACTTGTGAACTGCTGAATAAACAAGTTAAAGTGAGCCCAGACATGGCTATCTTCATCACCATGAATCCTGGTTATGCGGGTAGATCAAATCTTCCAGACAACTTGAAGAAGCTGTTCCGTAGCTTGGCAATGACAAAGCCAGACCGCCAGCTGATTGCCCAGGTCATGTTGTACTCCCAGGGTTTCCGTACTGCTGAAGTGCTTGCCAATAAGATTGTCCCATTCTTCAAGTAAGTAATAGTCCCTTAAACAAGTCTGGCCCAGACCATTAAAAGATCACTTGTGTACTTAAATGTGGAACTTAAAATGGCTCTGTAGGTAGTTTTGAAACTACCATAGCAAGAACATAGAACAGTAAGCATGCTTGACACTTTACGATTGAACATTAGTTTTGTGATCTTAGTATGTCTAAAACTGACTCTGATGTCTTTTATCTTTAGACTCTGTGATGAGCAGCTCTCCTCTCAAAGTCATTATGACTTTGGCTTAAGGGCTTTGAAGAGTGTACTGATTAGTGCAGGAAATGTGAAGAGGGAGAGGATTCAGAAGATAAAGCGGGAGAAGGAAGAGCGTGGTGAAGTTGTTGATGAAGGGGAAATTGCTGAGAACCTACCTGAACAAGAGGTAAAACATATACAGTTTCATAGCAAAGGGTGGTTACAGTAGATATGCATGTATATGAGCACTTACAGTAAAGCACCTGCTGTATCCAGCATAAACGTAATCTCTTTAAGTTCACAAGTTTACTTGAAGTCATGGTACTTCAGGCTACAGGAGTGGTGGTTTCAGTTTTGAGTTTTAATCAGTGCTTGAGTTGTTGGAAGTGTCTTTCTTACAATAAAATAGAGGCACCTGATGGTCTGTGGTCATTACAAACTTTCCAATAAAACGAGTGGTGTCCTGACATTATTCCAAGTGGAGTAGACATTCTGAATGAACTCCTCTGTAGTTCACATCACTTTCAGATAAATGTTATATAGGCAAGTACAGCTGCCACTCCTCAACTATAAGGCAACTGTATTAGGCGATAGCTTAAGTATTCCCTGTATAGCATCACTTCAAGTTCATAATGCACTGTTATAAATGGTCTTGCACAAATACAAAACTCAACATCAAATAAGTTTTTTCCAGGGAATAAGAATGCCAAATGCAAACCTAGCAAATGTCAATATACTCTGCAGTCTGAGTATTCAGCATGACCTGTCTGAAATATTTCCACCAATGTGACTAATGCAGATATTCATTGCTTGCCTTGTATTGTCTAATCAAAGCATGAAAATTTTCCATGTAGATTTTGATCCAGAGTGTGTGTGAAACAATGGTACCCAAACTTGTTGCAGAAGACATCCCATTGCTGTTCAGTCTCTTGTCTGATGTATTCCCTGGAGTACAGTATCATCGTGGTGAAATGACAGCCCTGCGAGAGGAGCTTAAGAAAGTGTGTCAGGAAATGTACCTTACCTATGGTGATGGAGAAGAAGTTGGTGGCATGTGGGTTGAAAAGGTACATTGTAAGATTTATAACTATCGCAATGTGGGTTGACAAAAGTACATGTAGCACTTTCCATATTCTGTGATACAGAAATCAAATATAACTGCTCCCCAAATAGACAGAATACCTAAAATACATTTCAACTTTAAGTGATTCCGGATTATTATGTTTGATTCTTAATAAATGGAAGTCTTAAATGACAGATCAATCTGTTCTGTCACAGGTTCTTCAGCTTTATCAAATTACCCAGATCAATCATGGGTTGATGATGGTGGGTCCTTCTGGAAGTGGAAAGAGCATGGCTTGGAGAGTGCTGCTAAAAGCTCTGGAGCGGCTAGAGGGTGTAGAAGGTGTTGCTCACATCATTGATCCAAAAGCAATCAGCAAAGATCACCTCTATGGTACTTTGGATCCAAATACCAGAGAATGGACAGATGGATTGTTTACACATGTCCTGAGAAAGTGAGTCTTAAACATTAATAGCATATAAGTTAAGAAGTGGCTATTAGAGAGATCCTTGGATGTTGTCATTGCCATGGAGGATTGAGGAAAGAGAATATTACTGTTTTTTAACCTACACTAAATGCTTTCCTGAATTTAGGATCATAGACAATGTGAGAGGTGAATTGCAAAAACGACAGTGGATCATCTTTGATGGGGATGTAGATCCTGAATGGGTGGAGAACTTAAACTCCGTGCTGGATGACAACAAACTGCTGACTCTGCCCAATGGAGAACGTCTCAGCCTTCCACCAAATGTAAAGTTCTTTTTGTTTTTACAAACATTTTAGCATTTCTAAATAGTTTAATCTACTGAAAATTTGATAGCTCTGCTGCTTTTGGTAGCTGACATGAACAGGCTCTTATCACACAAACTGTGGGCACAGAGTAAAGTTAATATTGCATCAAAGCAAAAGTGATCTTATGCAGTGGTCTGGTTCAACTGTTTAAAAACCCTTCTGTGGTTATGGAGTTTGTGATATCAGGTTTAACTTGACCCTACCAGACGAGGGAATACTAGATCATGCCTGAATGTCTGATTAGGTGTTAAGACAAAACTTAATTTTTATACCACCTATTGGCTTCTTAGGAGTTTAGAGAAGCATGTTAACTCAGTTTTTACAGTAACTCCTCGTTTAACGTAAGTTATATTCCTGAAAAATGCTACTTTAAGCAAAGTGATGTTAAGCTAGTCCAGTTTCCCCATAAGAATTAATGTAAATGGGGGTAGGAGGTGGGGGCTAGGTTCCAGGGAAATTTTTTTCCACCAGTCAAGATTCGTGTGGGTGTGTGTGGAACGAACACACACACACACACACACACACACACACACACACACACACACACACACACACACACACACACACACACACACACACACAATTTTAAACAAACAATTGTATACTGTACATTGTGAAGCTTGGTTGAGGTGGTGGAGTCAGAGGGTGGGATATTTCCCAGGGAATGCCTTCCTGCTAATTGATGAACTAGCACTCGGCTGAGCTCTCAAGGGTTAACACGTTGTTGTTAATGTAGCCTCACACTCTACAAGGCAGCATGAACGGAGGGGGGAGACGCAACATGGCAGTGGTTGCAAACATTCCCTGTGGGAACCGAACGTGATGAACTCATGCTATTCCACTGGAGCACACCACTCTTTCCACTTTCCAAAGGGGTGCATGTGTGTGTGACTGACAGACAACTTAGGGGAGCTGAAGGGGGCGGGGGGCTGCTGGTCCAACCTGGTTCCTATCCCCCACCAGCTAGGTCCAATGGGCTGCTCTTTCTGCAAGCAGTGGACAAAGCAGGCGGCTGCCAAACAACATTATAAGAGAGCATTGCGCAACTTTAAGCAAGCACGTTCTCTAACAGATCAGTGGCTTAACAACGAAATGTTAAGCAGGACAATGTTAAGTGAGGAGTTACTGTAATAGATTCAGTAGAACATAAAATCTAACTTCTCTTAAATGTCTGCACTTTCTCTCTAGGTGCGTATCATGTTTGAGGTACAGGATCTGAAATATGCTACTCTGGCCACAGTGTCAAGGTGCGGAATGGTCTGGTTCAGTGAAGATGTTCTAAGCACTGACATGATATTCAATAACTTCTTGGCCAGACTACGAAGCATCCCTCTGGATGAAGGTGAAGAGGAAGCTCAGCGCAGGCGAAAGGGCAAAGAAGATGAAGGTGAAGAAGCAGCTTCTCCAATGTTGCAGGTATAACTTGGAATGGATTGTAATATTGTGGACTGACACCAGACCCACTAAAAGTAGGAAGTGCCTTGAAAGCTTATCTTACCGGCTGTACTGAATATAAATAGAGATTGAGTTAACAAAATATAACTTTAGGGAATACAACACACATGACATTTTTGAACCCATACTATTGCCAAACTTATTTTAAAATCTAGTGTTATGACTTAAGACTACAAACCAAGTTCCTTGAACAATGCTAATGTCTTCACCAACAGATTCAAAGAGATGCAGCAACAATTATGCAGCCCTATTTCACATCTAATGGACTTGTGACTAAAGCTCTTGAACATGCTTTCAAGTTAGAGCATATCATGGACCTCACTCGCTTGCGCTGTCTTGGTTCATTGTTCTCTATGTTGCATCAGGCTTGCCGCAATGTAGCCCAGTACAATGCAAACCATCCCGACTTCCCTATGCAGATTGAGCAACTGGAGCGTTATATCCAGGTAAAGTAAATACTGCAGCAAAGTGATCTGAAAGCCTAAAGATGAACACAGTTACCAGACTCTTTGAATAGTCTCCTTGTATTTTCTTCAGCTGTCCTTCGAACACAAGTAATACTTTTTTTGCATTTGTGTGGACTAATCTTTCTCTTGTCTTCCATCAGAGATACCTGGTCTACGCAATACTGTGGTCGCTCTCTGGAGACAGCCGCCTGAAAATGAGAGCAGAGCTGGGAGAATACATTAGGAGAATCACCACTGTACCGTTGCCCACAGCACCCAATATACCCATAATTGATTATGAGGTAATAGCCTCTTGTACTTTGTATAGGTTAACCTAATTCCTAAGGAAACAAAACCAGAATGACACTATATTTCTAAATTAACTTCTCTCAATGGAAGTAAATCAGTATCTCACAAGTTAGCTCAAGGGAAGCCACTCTACATTTGATTTTTTTTTTTTTTCCCCCCTCAGTTGGTACATAATGTACTGTGTAATCCAGCCTGCTTCTAAACTAATCCCACAGCATTAAATCTGCAGGTGTTAAAAGCCTAAATGAGTTCACAGATTAAAGCATGAAGTTGTATAAAATAAGCTGGGGTTGTGATGAGAATCCCATTGGAACACATCTGTCTCCTAAATTTGTTAATTAACTGTATTTCTGTTCACCTAGGTGTCAATTACAGGTGAATGGGTCCCATGGCAGTCCAAGGTTCCTCAGATTGAAGTTGAGACACACAAGGTTGCTGCTCCTGATGTTGTAGTACCAACCCTAGATACCGTCCGCCATGAAGCTTTGCTGTATACTTGGCTAGCGGAACACAAACCCCTAGTGCTCTGTGGCCCACCAGGTTCTGGAAAGACTATGACCCTTTTCAGTGCTCTCAGAGCCCTCCCTGATATGGAGGTAACTATTCTGTTTATGTGTGGGTTATTGAATAATAGCAAATTTATAACAAGTAAAAGCTGCCTACAAGGTTCACTCTCGTGATTACAGCAACACCTCTACTTGCATGGCAAAAACTTCATTGTGTCAGAGCTCTTTGCCCAACTAAATGAATGTATCTTTATAACACTCTGTGAAGTAGAAACATGAACTGTAAAAGGGAGTGGAAACTGAAGCAGAAATCAGTGACTTGCCCATAGTCACCAGGAAGATCTAGACTCTTCCTAACTCCAGGAGTCCCTTAACTTCAAGGCCATCTGTTCTTCCTTTCTAACTAACACCAGTAGTACTGGCTTTTTTTCCACTTGTTCAGTATTAAATCAAAAGTATTTTGAGTTCAGGTAGCTGTTCCATCTAGGTATGAGTGTTTAAACCTGTTAACAGTGATGAGAGACAGTATGTATAACAGGTGGGTACTACTGGCACATAACAGACTTTGATGGCAAAGTCTGTTTATAAGGAATTTTACATATCTGTAGTGACCCAAATACTTGTGTAAACAGCATCCAGTGATCAGTATCTAGTCAACATACAGCATATATTTTCAATCTGAAGGCCAAGTTGTAACATATATTTGTTACTGAGGAATGATAATCTTTTGAAACTTTGGTTATAGATTCATAGATATTAAGTTCAGAAGGGACCATTATCATCTAGTCCAACCTCCTGCACAACGCAGGCCACAGGATCTCACCCACCCACTCCTGTGAAAAACCTCTCACCTATGTCTGGGCTATTGAAGTCCTCAAATCGTGGTTTAAAGACTTCAAGGAGCAGAGAATCCTCCAGCAAGTGACCCGTGCCCCATGCTACAGAGGAAGGCAAAAAACCTCCAGGGCCTCTTCCAATCTGCCCTGGAGGAAAATTCCTTCTCGATCCCAAATATGGCGATCAGCTAAACCCTGAGCATATGGGCAAGATTCACCAGCCAGATACCCAGAAAAGAATTTTCTGAAGTAACTCTCATCCCACCCCATCTAACATCCCATCACAGGCCATTATTTCTAAGACTTCAAGCTATTAAAACATATCAAATGTCTTACCTCTTTCACCTTTTTTGTTTTTAAAGGTGGTTGGACTTAATTTCTCTAGTGCTACTACTCCAGAGCTACTTTTGAAAACTTTTGATCATTACTGTGAGTACAGGCGTACACCTAATGGAGTGGTGCTGGCTCCCGTGCAGCTAGGAAAGTGGCTGGTGCTGTTCTGTGACGAAATCAACTTGCCAGATATGGATAAGTACGGCACGCAGAGAGTCATATCCTTCATTAGACAGGTTTGTTTTGTTGTGAAACTAAGGATTCTACTGTTATGCTATTATGGAAACTTTCTTATATTAAAACAATTCCCTCATTCAGATGGTGGAACATGGAGGCTTTTACCGTACATCGGATCAGACCTGGGTGAAATTAGAGAGGATTCAGTTTGTTGGAGCTTGTAACCCCCCTACTGATCCTGGAAGGAAACCACTTTCACATAGGTAAATACTATTCTGAAGCTACTAAAACTATAGTACTGATCTGCAAAATGGAGTATCTGATGCCTTTACATTCTACTATTGGAATCCAGTTTTTGTAGCGTCAAATATTGGTTTAAAAATACCTTTCATCCAAATGAGCTGCTCATTAACAGTCCATCAGGCTTCTGTTGATCTTCATTAAGTCTTGGAGCACTGGAAGTTCCGAAGACTGGAAGAAAGCTGCTAAAATGCCAGTTTTTAAAAAGGGTAAATGGGATGACCTAGATCCCAGCCAGAATAATGGAGTGGCTGATACAGGACTTGATTGTTAAACAGTTAATAGAGAACAGTGTAACTAATACAAATCAACATGGGTTTATGGAGAATAGATCCTGTCAAACTAGTTTTGTTTTTGTTTTGTTTTGTTGAGATTGCAAATTTAGCTGATAAAGGTAATAGTGTTGACATAATATACTCAGGTAAGGCATTTGACCTGGTACTGCATGACAATTTGATTTAAAAACAAAAACAAAGTAGAATGATATAAAAGTTACATGGCACACATTAAATGGATTAAAAACTGGCTAGCAGATAAGTCTCAAAATGTAACTGTTAACTGGGAGCCATTATTGAGTGGGCTTGTTTCCAATAGGGTTGTGCAGGGACTGGTTCTTGACCGTATGATATTTAGCATCTTTATCAGTTACCTGGAAGAGAACAAAATAATCACTGACTGTAGAGGACCCAAAAATGGGAGGATGTTAAATAATGATTAGGACAGGTTACTGATTCACAGCAATCTGTGTCACTTGGTAAACTGGGCGAAGTAGTTAATATGCATTTTAATAAAGCTAAATGTAAATACATACATCTAGGAACAAAGAATGTTGGCCATACTTAACAGGTTGGGGGACTCTCTTCCTATTTATGATCCCCATTTAAGCATCCCAGGATTGCCTTAGGTCTTCTGGCCAGTGTTACATGTTCAGCAGGGAGCTCAAGTTCAACTGATTATCCACCATGATCCCCAAACCCCTTTCAGGATAAAGAGGCTTATTTGATCTCTGTATTTGGCACTGATGTGACCACTACTGGAATCTGTGTCCAGTTCTGGTGCCCACAATTCAAGAAAGATGTGGACAAATTGAAGAGTTCAGGGAAGAGTCACAAGAATGATAAAGGATTAGAAAACCTGCTTTTACAATGATGGACTCAGAATGCTCAAGCTATTTAGCTTAACAAAGAATAGGTTAAGGAGGGACTTGATTGGTCTGTAAGTACCTACATAGGGAATAAATATTTAATAATGGGCGCTTCAGCTTCCAGCCACTGGATCATGTTATACCCTTCTTTGCTAGACTGAAGCTAGACAAATTCAGATTGGAAACAAGGCATACATTTTTAACAGTGAGAGTAGTTACCCACTGGAATAACTTACTGGGGGTGGATTCTGCATCATTCACAATTTTTAAATCAAGATTATAGCATTTTTTTCTAAAAGATGCCCTGGGAATTATTTTGGGGAAGTTCTACCGCCTGTGTTATATGGGAGGTTAGACTAGGTTGCTTATGGCCTTCGACTCTCTGAGCAACACAGACTGTACTCACTCGCATCCCTGTACTTCAAGGAGGACTTTGTTTTAGCCAACAGGGTGGTGGCTAATGTGAGTGCTGAACATTACTCCCTTCAGAGGCTGAGAATGCTGTTATGAAATTAATAGTTACTTTTACCCTATGGAACAAGCAGCTTGGATCAGAAACGAACCAATATGATGTGATATTGCGGAGTACAAGTCAGTAATTGACTCTCCTTTGACTTTTAGTGGCTTAATTTGAGATGAAATCTCCACCAAGGATGGCAGTTGTTTTGAATCTTGAAAATAGATCGGTCAGGTCTAGTCTAGCTGACTTGGATGAAGTCTTTCCTCGTATGAACACTAAGCTATTGGACCTCTTTCAGATTTTTACGCCACGTCCCTGTGGTGTATGTGGACTATCCTGGACCGGCTTCCCTTACTCAGATATATGGAACATTCAATCGTGCAATGCTGAGGCTTATCCCATCGCTCCGCACGTATGCAGAACCTCTTACTGCTGCCATGGTAGAGTTCTACACAATGTCACAGGTAACGTGCTCTACACACTATCCCAACTTCTGCTGACTAGTGCTTTTTCCTTGTTACTGTGCCACTTTAGATAAATCCCAGTGCTCTTTGTCTTGGCCTGCTTAACCAGTTTTTATTAGCAGTTGTGAGATGGGGGCATGAGAAGCATTGTTTGCATGTTAATTATTGTTGCACAACTTTATCCCATTAGATACTATACCCAGTGTGTTTGAATTTTTAGGAAAGGTTCACCCAAGACACACAACCACACTACATCTATTCACCTCGTGAAATGACTCGATGGGTGAGAGGTATCTTTGAAGCCTTAAGACCATTAGAAACCTTACCTGTTGAAGGCCTTATTAGGATTTGGGCACACGAAGCCTTGCGTCTCTTCCAAGACAGGTAAAGAAACTATGGAAATAGTATTAAAAGTACAAATTGATCTTTTTCTCAACTCTTTCCAGAGACTTTCCTTTAAAATAAGTCGAGGCCCAAGTTGAATTCTAATTTGATTCCAGATTGCTCTTTTAGATATATTAAGTATAAACACTTAAAAGGGCTCAGTTGGGCAGAATTCTCAAGTAGTTCAAATGCCAAACTCACTTTTTTTTTTTGTCAGTAATTTCAACTTCAAACGGTTGGCTCATTCATTTATCTGCTTGGAGCACAAAACTGTTGTAATGGGCAGGTTTGTGAGGTGAAGTACAGACTGCCTACAAAGACCACAGGATTATAGTTCACCTCAAATTTAAAGGTGGTAAAAACAAATAGTTTGAAAAGGCTTGGCCAATCTGAGTAGTCCCCCTTTCTTTAATTGTTGCAGTTGAGATTGAGGGATTTTATCAAATGCAAATTGAGATTTTTTTTTACCAAATTGGACCTTAAATTGTTACGATTACGCTGAAAGGCTTTTCACCCTTGCTCCCTTCTCACATCTTCAGGATTTGTCAAATTGAAATTGCGCTTGCTGTAGAAATGAACAAAAGTTTAAGTTCATAAAATAAGTGCCACCTCCAAAGGCTTATATATGAGGAGTAATACCTTTTGTGGATTTGAAATCTAGTCCTCTCTAAGCTCAGGGCAAGAGAAGTGTCTGTTGGATTGCTAAGTAGTTGCAAGTAGATGTAAATATGGGTCAGTTCTAATAGTATTACCCTTTGCCTTAACTTGATATTTAAAACACTTCACGTATATCTGTTTTTAGTTTTTGCATGCTTGCTTGTAACTGTCTTTCTCTCTAACTAGACTTGTGGAGGATGAGGAGAGACGTTGGACTGATGAAAACATTGATATGGTAGCTCTGAAACATTTCCCCAACATAGACAAAGAGAAAGCTATGAGCAGACCCATCTTGTACAGCAATTGGCTGTCAAAGGTAAAGAGGGATATCTCAATCGAAGCCTTGCCATTGACCGTTGCAGACACTAAGTATCCTATTAAGAGAGTCTCTTTGCCCACCACTTCTCTTAGGTAGTACTCCTTCTAGTGTGCTAAACACAGTCCATGCTATGTTTCAGAGTAGCAGCCGTGTTAGTCTATATTCGCAAAAAGAAAAGGAGTACTTGTGGCACCTTAGAGACTAACCAATTTATTTGAGCATAAGCTTTCGTGAGCTATAGCTATATCAAATGCATCCGATGAAGTGAGCTATAGCTCACGAAAGCTTATGCTCAAATAAATTGGTTAGTCTCTAAGGTGCCACAAGTACTCCTTTTCTTTTTGCGAGTCCATGCTATGATAGTTTACCTTTGACAATAAGGATTGCTAACCATTTGGAGTTGGTAAGCAAACACATTTGATGCAGCATGCCATGATGGGTATCCAGCACACAGCAGAATCTATCTGGGTATCAAGGGAGTAGAACTGTGAATTTGAAGGCAGAGCATATACCCAAACAGGGACACCTCTAGAATACCAAGGGTAACAATCCCAGAAAGTATCCTGGGGTCTTGGACTAGTGCAGTTAGGAGATGTAGGTTGTCTTTTTGGTTTATTTAACAAATAAGCCAGTGGTGTCCGTAACCACACTGGCTAACTAATGACCCAAAGGAGAAGTGCCACCCACTGAGTCACAAGCTTCATTTCCTAGCATCCTGGGTCTCCCAAGTGGTGGTAGATCATTGAGTTGCTTGATCTGAGGTATGACCCAAGGTGGTATGATTGTGGAGTACAAGCATACTCAATCTTGTATCTAGCTGTATGCTTTCAAAACAATAAATGCCTATAGTCATCTCATAACAAACAATGGTGTCTGATGAATAAACTGTTCATGGCCTTAGACACCCCCTCCCCCCCACCAATCCTTTATATGACCTCAGCTGTTGCAACTGACTTAAAAAAACAATTGTGTAATGCTAATATGTGGTGTGTAAAGCTTGTTGCTCTGAATGTTTTAGGGTTTGCTTTTCAGTGTCCAAGCAGGTATTCATAAATCTACTTCTGTGTCTGCTGGCTAAATGCTCTCCTGTCTGTTCAGACTTACGAAAATGCACTTAACATACATGCACCCCCTGTATTAGATAACATAACTCAAACCAGTTGAGCCATATGTGTGTTCAAATCAGGAATTTGCAGTGATGGTAAAAGTGCCAAGGAGGAGCACAAATACCTATACCTGGGAATTTTCTGGCACCTATGAATATACTGACTTATATTGCCTCTTAAAGTAAGTAGTAAATCCTTTTAAATGTCTTACATTACAGTGGCTCTGAGGACATGATGCACAAATAGAAAATGCATCAGATTTTAGTGCAGCATCTGAGGTGATGTGGAAACTAGTTTTTCAACTTAAGGTGAAGGTCTGAACTGCACTGCTAAGAGGCACAGCACAGAACTCATAGCCAAAGGGGAGTGGGGTGGGGACTAAGGTAGCTCTGAGTCTTAGTGGGCTGTCTAAATTATGCAAGCCACTTCCCAGATGCCTGCAGAAATTCTGGGCAGCACTGCTGCCGTGGCATGTAACATTACATGCCCTGCCCGTGGCACGTGCTACATCAGAGTCTGAGGGGGTCCCTGTGGCGATCCTCCTCCATTCTTGAGTTGGGAATTTGTCGCTCCAGCCCCTTTCTCACCCTGCTGAGCCCTCTGCTGGATAATCTCTCCCTTAATTTTAAATTCTAGACGATTAGATCTCTTGCTTACATATGGGCCTCCTTATTCTAGGATTATATCCCAGTGGATCAGGAAGAGCTGAGAGACTATGTAAAAGCCAGGCTGAAAGTGTTTTATGAGGAAGAACTTGATGTGCCGCTAGTGCTGTTCAATGAAGTTTTGGATCATGTGCTAAGAATTGACCGGTAAGCTGAATTTCCAACTCCTGGGTTTGTCTAGTTTGAATTATAAAACAAATCTGTATTCAGACTAGTCTAGAATGGAGCACCAGTTTGTTCTGGTGTTCTACTTGGGAGAGGCATTCTGTAAAGGGGGCACTGCAAGGTTGGAATTATAGCAGTAGACTGAGAAATATTGACAATAGTCACTTCAGTGTACCCCCGAACCGGTCACAGTATTAAAAAAAAAATGCAGGTTAAGTTTGCAAGGAAGGGAGGTTTGGAAATGTGGTGGCTAATTCACAATTTATCAAGCAATAAATTTACTTGAAGTACCGATCTCTTTCAGAATCTTCCGCCAGCCTCAGGGTCATTTGCTTCTCATTGGAGTTAGTGGAGCAGGGAAAACTACTCTCTCACGATTTGTGGCTTGGATGAATGGTTTAAGTGTTTACCAAATAAAGGTTGGTTTAGTTCAATCACTCAACAAAAAAACTGACTGTTAAAGCTTGCAGTTGTCTTAAAGATATTCTATCTTTGGTAAGATAAATATATAAACATAAGCCATTGTGAGGGAGGATAAGGGCTAAAAAAGATCAGTAACTATTGCTAAATCTTTATAGGTTCATAGAAAATACACAGGTGAAGACTTTGATGAAGATCTGAGAACGGTCTTAAGACGCTCTGGCTGCAAGAATGAGAAAATAGCATTTATAATGGATGAGTCAAATGTACTGGATTCTGGATTCCTGGAGAGAATGAATACTCTTCTGGCCAATGGAGAGGTAACTTGAGTAAATGTGTATAAAGTAGCAGTTATGCAGGGAAAAATCAAGCCTTTAAGAAAAATATACTTATTTCCTGGATTAGGTTCCTGGTCTCTTTGAAGGAGATGAATATGCCACCCTTATGACTCAGTGTAAAGAGGGAGCACAGAAAGAAGGCTTAATGCTAGATTCCCATGAAGAATTGTACAAATGGTTCACCAGTCAAGTTATTCGCAATCTCCATGTTGTGTTCACCATGAACCCATCTTCTGAGGGCCTGAAGGACAGAGCAGCTACTTCTCCAGCTCTCTTCAACAGGTAACTTATTTATTCTGTTTGGGAACTAACCTACAACTTCAGGTCTGTCTTTTTTAATTAAGAATATTGTTAATACCCTCTTGAAAAAAGACATTAAAGCCTCCAAAATTTCTGTCTTGTCCTGTCTGCAGGTGTGTCTTGAACTGGTTTGGAGACTGGTCAACTGAAGCACTGTACCAAGTTGGCAAAGAGTTTACAAGCAAAATGGATCTGGAGAAGCCAAACTACATTGTGCCAGACTATATGCCAGTTGTATATGACAAGTTACCACAACCGCCATCACATAGGGAAGCTATTGTAAATAGCTGTGTATTTGTTCATCAGACCCTTCATCAGGTGTGTTCTGCCATGCTACTCGGATCTCTAATGCCATGTTCTAGTAGACTGACACAAGTTCAGTACAACAACGTTGGCCTGTGACAGTTGAGTTTAAAAAAATCTAGATATTCTATAATCCTAATCTTTTACATATACAAACTTTTGACAAAATCCTTTTCCTTTGGAAAGGCTAATGCTCGTCTAGCAAAACGGGGAGGCAGAACTATGGCCATCACACCACGTCACTACTTGGACTTCATCAACCATTATGCTAACTTGTTCAATGAGAAAAGGAGTGAGCTGGAGGAGCAGCAGATGCATTTGAATGTTGGTCTTCGAAAGATCAAGGAAACTGTTGACCAGGTACATACCTTTAAACTTTGCTTTTTAAAATAAAATTAGAGCTATTAAAACGTTTTAAAACTGAGTTTAGTCTGTATAGACTCTAATCTTACAATTCATGACAGGTGGAAGAACTGCGTAGGGACTTGAGAATAAAGAGCCAGGAGTTGGAAAAAAAGAATGCAGCAGCTAATGACAAGCTGAAAAAAATGGTGAAGGATCAGCAAGAAGCTGAGAAGAAAAAGGTGAAATCAAAGCTTTCTTTACCTTTTGTACATGTGCAGTATATTTAGAAATAATATATTACAGGTTGCACAATCTTTCTCTTAGGTTATGAGCCAAGATATTCAGGAGCAGCTGCACAAACAGCAAGCAGTAATTGCAGATAAGCAAATGAGTGTGAAGGAGGATCTAGACAAAGTCGAGCCTGCTGTCATTGAAGCGCAGAATGGTAAGTCAGCACTGACAAATAACTACAGCATGCCTGCCTTTAGGGGTTGGGGCTGATCCAAAGGCTCTTGAAGTCAGTGGGCGTGCTTCCATTTGCTTCAGTGAACTTTGGGTCCTTCCCTTTATCAGCAGTATCTTAATCTTTAGTGTGGAAGCAGTAGAAATAAAATAGTTCACTAGCACTACTGAGCTTCCAAACTTCCTATTATTGCTACTGTAGACTTGCATTCTAAGCCGTATTTTTATTAAACTTTTGAGCAATAAAGTATCTTAATTGTTCACTGTTTTTGTCAAGCTTTGCTAGATTTACTTACTTACTATCTTTCAGTATACCGGGCCACGTTAGAATAGGAACTCCTGAAACAGGAGTAGGTCAGCAAACACTAGGAAGTATCATGAATGGAAATACTACCTACAACTTATTTACTCAAGAGTTAGTTACAATGGCTTATCAGTGGGTTGTGTAAGAGGAGGAAGGACTTCTAACTCACTATTTGCTTAGGTATACAGTCACTCACTGTAGAGGCATAGCCTTGTTTTTAGGCTCCTTAACTTGTGAACTCAACATAGCTGCCAGGTGCAAACTCTTGCTCTTGTAGTAGTGCTTGGAGGCTTCTGATAGTTCAGCTTGCTGTCACTCAAGTGAGAATACTGGTGGAGAGTTTTCAAAATGTGGAAAGCATTTGGTTTTTACAAGAGAGGTTTAATTCATTTTAGATATGACCTGAAGCTTAAAAATCTCTCAACAATCTCAATGAAGATTTGCTAATTCCTGTCTTACTATTTTGCTGTCTTCTCTTCCTTTTTCTCCCCTATCAATGCTCTTCCTTTCTCCTGATCGATCCGGCTTGACCACTGTGATTAGCTGTAAAATCAATAAAGAAGCAACATCTGGTAGAGGTCCGTTCTATGGCCAACCCACCTGCAGCAGTGAAGCTAGCACTAGAATCCATCTGTCTACTATTGGGTGAAAGTACAACTGACTGGAAACAGATACGTTCCATCATTATGAGGGAAAACTTCATTCCAACTATTGTAAACTTTTCTGCTGAGGAGATCAGGTGAATAACTGCAGGTACTGCTGGGAATAGAAAGAAATTGTTCAAGATTTCCACAATAGAAATCTTAGTTAGTAGTCACAATTGGTGGTGATAGGGTTTGTTTTCTACCTCACAAAAAGCAAAATTCATCTCAATGCGTATGCAGAATCTCCACCTTTTATGCGGCGAGCAAAATATCAAACTCTGTCATATATTCATGAAGATGATATATCAGGGAGCAGATGTGCATCTCGGCTAAATTTTGCTCTTAAAATAAATTTTAAAGTATATAGTCTGAGTAGCGCATACTGCCATCAGAGCAGTGGGATATAGACTATTCCCAGTAATTGAACTTAAATTTCTTTATTTCCCAGCAGTAGCCTTAAATCCCTGATTGTTGCATGCTGAATACTTTTTTCGTTTTCTTAATAGCTGTGAGCTGTATAAGGAAGCAGCATCTTGTTGAAGTAAGAGCAATGGCCAGCCCTCCTGCTGCAGTAAAACTGGTTTTAAAATCAATCTGTCTCTTGTTTGGTGAGGAGACAAATGACTGGAAAAAGATCAGACCAGTTATTCTCAGATATAATTTAATCAGCAGCTTTTCATTGTCAACTTTAATACTGAAGATCTATGGTATTTTTAGTTTATCTGCTGTAGTAAAGGGGCAACTTCCTCTCAGTAATTCTGCGCTGACAGTTTCAATACTTGCATACATGCTGTGTGAAACATAACTCTTCTTTTGCAGTGATTCCATCCGGGAAAAGATGAAGAAGAATTACATGTCAAATCCAAGTTACAATTACGAAATCGTAAACCGAGCATCCTTAGCGTGTGGCCCCATGGTAAAATGGGCAATTGCACAGGTAACTCTTCCGCAGTAGATACGCCAATGTAGAATGCTTCAGTGTTATGTGGGAAATCAAATACCTAGTGATAAGTACTAGTTCTAAGGTGCTGGAAATATGCAAGGACTCAGAATCCGCAGACTTCCATCACTCAAAGATCTGTGGCATCTTGTCTAGCTTGCTATTATAGGTAAAAACAGAAATTGGTCTCAAGTGAACGTGCAGAGTAAGGTGCTGAGTGTTCTTGAATACTCGGGTAACTATCACATGATTAACAGGATCCTGCAGTACATTTCATAAGAACTTGTATGTAATGATTGCAACCCTACAACTTTTTCAAAAGACAGTTGAAAATATCTGTTTTCATAATCGTGATTAGTGGCTGGTCTTTTTGCTCTGTAGCTAGTTTTGTGTATGTACAGACCAGGTTTTTGTTCCCTGGTTTGATCTCGTTTTCCCCCACCTGACAAGGGTGGGGAATGTTTTAGAGCAGTATGATCATGTCTTACTGAGGGGAGGGCATCTAGTTCTGAAGTAATGTCAATGGCAAGCACAGACAGCATCTCATCTAGCCCTATCCAAAGCCCAGGTTGGTTATTTGTGGGTGTAGGCTTTGGCTGAGGGTTTACAGGTGGGATTTTAGAAGCTTGAGTAGAGTGCTGTTATGGGAAAACAGGAGGGCTCCTTCAGTGGGGGCAAGCTAATCCCAGGGAAAAGGAAAAAGTAATTTGGTATTTACCCCCAAAGGGTAAGTTTCCCTCTTCTAGCCTTCCAGACTCATTGCAGTATCTCTCCTGCCTTCATCCTACATGCCCTGAGAGAGCGCACTGGCAATTGTCTCTGCACTGCATGATTTAATTTGATCGAAATCTGGAGGCTTCACAAAGAACTTCAGTGAGATGAATAGTGCAGTTTACACCTCTGGCTGTTTCAGGCCGCCTGCAGACTCAGAATAGTGAATCAGTTTAAGTAGAAGACTAGAAAATTAAACTTTTTAAAATGAAATCCTGAATACCTAAAATCCTGAGGGGTGCCCTCAATCCATAAAAAATTATTCTTGCTGACTTGCATGGTCCCAAGTCACATGGTAAGTTCCATTCTAGAAAGTATCTAGAACTGACCGTTTACATGTTTCACAGCTGAATTATGCGGATATGTTGAAACGAGTAGAACCTCTCCGCAATGAACTACAGAAACTGGAGGATGATGCTGAAGACAATCAACAGAAAGCTAATGAGGTAGAACAGATGATTCGTGATCTCGAGGCCAGTATTGCTCGCTACAAGGAAGAGTATGCAGTGCTGATTTCAGAGGCTCAAGCAATTAAGGCAGACCTGGCTGCAGTTGAAGCAAAAGTGAGAATACTTAATGTACCATTTTGTCCATTTTGCTAACTTTTCTTTGTTTCGGGGTGGGAGTAGTGGCTTTCAAACATTCTGTATACCTTTCTAAAACAGAATGCTTTAATGGCCTCTCTACTCCACAGTTTGCCTTTCAATGTCTTTCATTCTTTGCCTTTCATCCAACCTGTCCACCTCTTTCCTGAAGTGTGGTATCCAGAACTGGACACAGTAATCCAGCTGAGCCCTGATTGCTGTATAGATTGGGACCAATACCTCCTGTGTCTTACTTACAACACTCCTGTTAATACGTTCCAGAATATTAGCGTTTTTTGCAGCTGCATCACATTGTTCACTCATACTCAATGTGATCCACTGTAACCCCCGGATGCTGTTCAGCCTAGCCAGCTAGATCCTACCCAGTTATTCCCTGTTTTGTAGTTTTGCATTTGATTTTTTTCCCCCTTCTTGAATTTCACTTGTGGAATTCAGATCAATTCTCCAGTTTGTCAAGGTCGTTTTGAATTGTAATCCTGTTCTCCAAAATGTTTGCAACCCTTCTATCCCTTTCCACTACCAGAACTGTAAAATTCACAGCCCAAGAATACTAAAACCCAAACTTCCGGAGTTGTACATGCACTCATAATTGTTTTCTGGACATACATAATTCTGAAAATTTGGGTCCAAAGGCTGGTGTGTTGGGCAGACTTGTTTCTCCGTATAGGTTGCAAATGCGATAATTATGGGAGCCTTCATTTTGAATAAAGATATATATTAGATTGACCATTCCTTAATTTCTAGGTAAACCGTAGCACAGCTCTCTTGAAGAGTCTGTCTGCTGAACGTGAAAGATGGGAGAAGACAAGTGAAACCTTCAAGAACCAGATGTCCACTATTGCAGGAGACTGTTTGCTTTCAGGAGCTTTTATTGCTTATGCTGGTTACTTTGACCAGCAAATGCGACAGAACTTGTTCACTACATGGTCCCATCACTTGCAGCAAGCAAATATCCAGGTAAAGATTGATCCACAATTACTAATGTCATGACTACCACACGTGTTAACATTGATTGTAATGAGTTACTGTGTCGTAAAGGGGAAATCACAAGGTGTTCACAAAAGATAAAGATCAAATTTGATCAGACTTTGGGCTCTCTTTGGGCAAATAATAATAATAATGTTTTACTCTACAGTTCCGTACAGACATTGCAAGGACAGAATACCTTTCCAATGCAGATGAGCGTCTTCGCTGGCAAGCAAGTTCTCTACCTGCAGATGACCTGTGCACAGAAAACGCTATCATGCTTAAGCGGTTTAATAGGTACTTCGTTTGTACAATAAGTACAGAATGTGTGGGGATAAACTTAACAATGGATCGGTGCACAGAACTCCCACTGAAGTCAGTGGAATTTGCACACACCTATCAAAAGGAAAACTTGGTTGAAACTTTATCATCAAACTGAATATAAATGCTTTGAGAGATTTTGAGTGCTGTCTGGCATCTACATAGTACCCATGATTAGCAAATTAAATTCAAGTCTTAATAATCTTCTTCCATTGTGTTTATAAATAAGCAAAACAATTGCATTTTTAGTGTTCTTCACTACTATTATACCAACTTAGCTCAAACTGAAGCTGTTAGTCTGTATTGACTGAAACGTTAAAGTATCCTTTTGATAGTTCTATCTAGTTAGATCATTAACTGTTATCTTCTCCAAACAATGACCGTGATCCTCCATATTCCATTACATGAGCCCACATTCTCCAAAAAAGATTTAGAATATTAACTCAACTGAGTGGACTAAATGCCTTGTATCGGAAGCCTTAAATCAGTCATATGATGGAAATATTTTTTCACTAACTTAGGTATCCACTGATCATTGATCCTTCTGGACAAGCCACAGAGTTCATTATGAATGAATACAAGGACCGTAAGATCACTCGTACTAGCTTTTTGGATGATGCTTTCAGAAAGAACTTGGAAAGTGCATTGAGATTTGGTAACCCTCTACTCGTCCAGGTTAGTCTCTTGTTTACATAAATTAGAAAAAAAAAATTGTGGTTACATTTCCCAGGAAGTATACTTGAAATCTTCACTTGCTGGGGCTTAGTTTTATTGCTACTCTGGCAATTCTGTGCTTTTCAGGAATTAAATAAATGAAGGTCCTTGTGTAGACAATGGATTAAAATGCAGCAAAGATCATCTCCCTTACTTGTTGTTCTAACTACATTGCTCCCCCTCTCCTACCATATCAAGGTCAAATTTAAAGGCCTTTCTCAGCTGTGCCCCTTGCTACTTAATTTGTCACCTATTGTGCCCCTTCCGCTTCACCGGTGATTTGACTATCCAGTCTGCTTGTCCACTCCCCTTCCGTGACTCTTCACACACCATCCCTCCTGCGTAGAACAGTCCCTACACTGATCTGTAATGCTCCTGTTTTTTAAAAAAATCTTAACTCACTTCTATGGATGTCTACAGTAAATAGTCAGTGTTGAAATAGCTAGATTGGAGCAGATGGGAGAAGTCAGATTGGCTTGATGAAAATACAAAAAATAACGCAAATGTATGAAAGTACATCTGTCTAGAGATGGCACCCATTTCTGTAGTATCCGAGCACCTCACAACACCTTAAGAAATAAGGCTAAATTATCCCTGTAGCACAGATGGGTTAAAACTGAGGCACAGATTAACTTACTTTCCAAAGGTGTCAGTCTCCATCACCCTCTTATTGCTTGTGCTCTTAAATTTGTGAGCTCTTTGAGGCAGGATTCAGGTCTAATATTTATAGCAATGGGAGCATCACTTCTGATTGCGTCCTCTTGGTGCTACTTATGATCTGATATCTACACAATGAAAACAGCAAAATTAAGAAAGCCAAACTGAAACATTACTTAGGTATGTAATCCATCATCCAAAATGTCTGAATAGTATTTGATAGTAAAAATTAAACTGTGTATAGCTTATTGTATGGGGAATAAGATTGGACTAACAGTAGTTTCACACATGACCAAAACTTCATGTGGATTACTACTAGAGCTTTTCCCAAGCCGGGGGAAAAATGTGATCCAGATCAAACTTTATTCCAGCTTGTTCCAGCACAGGTTCATTTAGCTACTGTTCTCTTCATTACTCTCAATTGTATTGCTGTTTAGGATGTGGAGAGCTATGACCCAGTTCTGAATCCTGTGCTGAATCGTGAAGTCCGGAGAACTGGAGGTCGAGTGCTTATTACTCTGGGAGACCAAGATATTGACTTGTCACCATCCTTTGTCATCTTCCTCTCCACCAGAGATCCAACAGTAAGGAATACTTACAAATTTGTTTAGCTTTCAGCAGGGCAGAACATGTATTAAGCCAACAAAATGATCCTGATATTTATTTTGATAGGTTGAATTTCCCCCGGATCTCTGCTCTCGTGTTACGTTTGTCAATTTCACAGTAACTCGCAGTAGTTTACAGAGCCAGTGTCTGAATGAGGTCCTGAAAGCTGAAAGACCAGATGTTGATGAAAAACGTTCTGACCTCCTTAAACTTCAAGGTATGTTTCTGACAAATTAAACCATAAAAATGAGTCCTAATTAGAGAATAAACTTGACTGTCACTCTCTTACTAATATACAGCTCTTTTTTTAGTTGAGGAATGTGATATTTTGGAACATTCTGTTTGAAAGCATATAGGAGATATGACAAGCTGCATAGAATAAAATGTTTCTATAGGTTATATGCAATGCATGTGATCGCAGATCTCAATTTGTTTTACTTAAGGTGAATTCCAACTGCGTTTGCGGCAGTTAGAAAAATCTCTGCTACAAGCTCTCAATGAAGTGAAGGGACGTATTTTAGATGATGACACAATCATAACTACTTTGGAGAACCTAAAGAAGGAAGCAGCAGAGGTCACCAGAAAAGTAGAAGAGACTGATATTGTCATGCAAGAGGTGGAGACTGTATCTCAGCAGTATCTGCCACTTTCTACAGCATGCAGTAGTATCTACTTCACAATGGAGTCACTGAAACAGGTTAGATAAAGAATCAAATTTAATCCCTTTTTCTCACCAGAAATATTCAGTACTCTAACATTTTTCCAAAGTTATGCTGTACTGTTTAAATTCCCGTTATTACAGAAGTACGTCACGAATTGCAATAACCTCAGTGTTTGACAAACAGTAGGGCCATAAGTTCTAAACTTGTTTTAACTCTCTTTTTTTAGATACACTTCTTATACCAGTATTCTCTCCAGTTTTTCTTGGATATCTATCATAATGTCTTGTACGAGAACCCAAATTTGAAGGGAATTACAGACCATACCCAGCGTCTCTCAATCATCACAAAAGACCTCTTCCAGGTTCAGTATAGAATTTTCACTGACATTGTACTTAGCAAAGGGTCTTGTCCTGTGGAAATCTGATTAAGGCTCTTTATAATACAACTAACCTGTTACATTTTGTTTCGCTAGGTGGCTTTCAATAGAGTAGCTCGTGGCATGCTACATCAGGATCACATAACCTTTGCTATGCTGTTGGCCAGAATTAAACTTAAAGGCACAATTGGGTAAATATTTGTATCTTTGCTTTTTGAGATGCATCTCAGTTTTCCCATTTGCATACATGAAAGCTTTGTGTTTGGTGCCTTAAAGTTAACCACTACTTCAGTTGAAGACAGATATTTGGCTAAAATCTACTCTACTTTTAATTTAAGGGAGCCTACATATGATGCAGAATTCCAACATTTCTTAAGAGGAAAAGAAATTGTACTCAGCACAGCATCTCTCCCAAAGATCAGTGGACTTACAACAGAACAAATGGAAGCTATGATGAGATTGAGCTGCCTTCCTGAGTTTAAGGACCTGGTTTCTAAGGTTCAAGCTGATGAGGCAAGTATCCTGGTTAAGCACTGTAACTGCACTAAATTTTTAGGTTAGACCTATGTTGGGTACTTGCATGGCCCCCATTGCTATAGCATGAGTACCTCACAATGTAGCTAACCTCAAACACTCCTATGAGGTACGGATGGAGTTGGGAACTGAACCACAGACTAAGTGGCTTGCCCAGTTTACACAGGAAGACTTTGAGCAGGGATTCTAACCTCAGTTTTCCCAAGCTAGTGTCCTAACCCATGGATCGGTCTACCCCTCTCTGTAGAAACTAGTGTACAGTTTCATTTTATTTAAGTGGACTATGCAGTATATAGTTTTAGTTTTGGTTGGGGTTTTTGCTGCAGTAAACTCCCCCATCACTATCAAGACCATATAATGGTAGGCTCTGTATCCATGTGTGTAGAAAGTGCCTGTTCTGAAGATCTTACAGCTGGAATGGAATCCTAAGTGTCATGCACAATGCATCATAATTAATATTTCTTTCAATACAGCAATTCTGTATCTGGTTGGAGAGCAGTTCACCAGAGCAGACTGTGCCATACATTTGGTCTGAAGAAAAACCTGCAAGTAAGTTCAGTTGCACTCTTACCCTGGCAAATGCCTTGCTACCAGTTTGTCTTGAATAGAATAGACCTTCATTAAAGTCTTAGAACTTAGCATTTATGAAGTTTGATAAGCACTGCAAGTTTGATAAGATTGAAAAGGGAAGTCTTCAATCCACAAAACAATTGCAGCATGAGTAATGACTGTGCAGCCTGTCCCTGACTCTACCCTACCATGGGGTCTTTGCACCAAGTGGGGGCATTGTCTTGATATTCCCCTCAGACTGCCCACAAAAAGGTGTCAGCTATTTGCAAATGTAAGTAAAAAAGGCACATTCAAATAGTTTCTTCAAAACACTATTAAAATTTTGTTCTAGTGTAGTGACTGTGGTTCCCTGCAACAGGAATAAACTACCGTACAATCCACTGTACATAGAGAGTTGAATGGGCATCTGTGCCTTTTGGTCGTTGCCAGCCTCATCTAACTCAGTGCTCTGTAACAGTACTCTGTACAAGGCTCTCTTGTTACAAGTTTCCTGACCCTGCCTGGTCTCCTGCTAGAACTATTGCTACCTCTCTCCTCCCTCCCCCCCGCTGCCTCAACTTCTGTATTAACTGAAACTAAGACTGTTCATGCGAAGTGTAGATATTTATAGGTGGCTAGAAAGAAACTAAAGCTCTGGATTGGTGAAAACTTAAAAGAAAACTGCCACTCTTTTGCTTAATCTTTCCCATCTGTAAGATCACATGGCAAAGCACTTGCATGCAAAATTTGTTTGCAATAGGCTGTTTATCATTTACAGAGCTGTCTAATTGCTATAAATTGTTACTAACCAACTTTTTTTTTTCTAAAGAGAATATTTTAAGCTCACTTTTAGTAGCTGCTGTCAAATTCTTTGGCTATGGGATCAGAATTTGCATAAGATAATCTACACTAGTTTCCCGTAGTGCTTTTATCACTGGAGCAAATAGGTTTCAAATGATAGGTAACCAGTCAGTAGATCTGGACAAAATCTTAAGGGATACTGTCAAGCTAAAAGTTTTCTGTTGCAAATAACTAAGCTGTTATTTGTCTTAATAGTCTAGCATTCATGTATTATGTATTACACAATATTGCAACACTTTAGTTTCAGATCCTGCAGGAAAGCGTGTTTTTTTGCTGAAATCCCTAGAGATTTCATGGCAACACTTGTATAGGCTTTAGATTCTGTATAAACTCATTGCAGAAGCATCCAAAGGCCCTAATCAAATTACGGTACTGTTGTATTAGACACTGAAGAGCTCGCAACCTGAAAAGAGTACTGTGTGTAAGCCTGATGGTCACATTGATAGATATGCCTAAATCAGTTTAAGATAACCTTCTTGGGCAGAGTTAGTTTTGATTGTCAGATTAACAGCAATTACCATTATGTGAATTTCAGTATAGAGTACTGCATTTAGCAGCTTGTATCTCAGTCTTTAAAAGCTGTAGTTTTGTTAAGTCTTTTTTTTCTTCAATAATTTGATTAACACAGTTCAAGGATTGGGAAGAAAATTATCAAATTATTATGACCTGTTAAGCGTCAGGAACAATAACTCTCTCTCTCCTTTTCTCATTTTAGCCCCTATTGGGCAGGCCGTTCATCGTTTGCTCTTGATCCAGGCATTCCGTCCAGATCGTCTGCTGGCCATGGCACATGCCTTTGTTTCAGCAAACCTTGGCGAATCCTTTATGTCTATTATGGAGCAGCCATTAGATCTGACACACATTGTAGATACTGAGGTAAATTATAGGAATGAAAATACTTTTAAAACATGACATCGTATCAAGGGCATACATCTCTGTTGGTGGTGGCACATCAGACTGCTTTGCCTCAGTTTGAGGTGATGGGTGTCCGTTATAGGCTTCAGCACTGAGAGAACAGTATTCCTAGGATCCTTTAGCTAAAACTATTGCAGTATAACAAACTTACTAGCTGTACTGAACACAGTTATTACAATAGCATAAGGGATGAAGGGAATTTACCTTCCCCCCACAGATTTGGGGGAGGTGCATAATTATCAATATGGTTTATTCTTATGGTAATTGTAAATGTTTTGTTTAAATGCCCTGGATTGTAGGTGAAACCTAATACTCCTGTTCTGATGTGTTCTGTACCTGGCTATGATGCCAGTGGCCATGTTGAAGATCTTGCCACTGAACAAAACACACAGATTACCTCTATTGCTATAGGTAAGAAAAGATTATCATTAGGTTTGGCAGAACTTGACTTTCATTTTTGTTTTATAATTTTTGACAGATACTGATTATTTTTTTTTAAGAACACTTAACAGTTTTAAAACTTTCAGTGGAGGGAAATCATGGGGGAGACAGTTTATTTAATGACAGACATTGGGATTCAAAAAGTTAAAGCTTTATCATAAACACAGATTGTCACATCACTTGTAAAAATATACAAAGTAAATATCCTTAAATCTGTCTTCAAGCAGCATTTTTATTGTTTGTCTGTAAATGTTTGATTCAAATATTTTTTTCATCTGTGTGTGTGTGTGTGCGCGCGCATGGTGAAATTAACATTTACTAATTTAAAAAAAGCAAATTGTTCCAGGCAGTTATGTTTGTCTTATTTCTTACCACCTCATATAAACATAATTTAAGCCAATTAAGTTTCTAGAGCTAACCATAACCTTCTGCTTGTAGGCTCTGCTGAAGGATTTAATCAAGCAGATAAGGCAATAAACACAGCAGTGAAATCTGGCAGGTATGTTCTGTCCCTCTTTTTATATAAGTAGAACTGACAATAACAAGTTAGTTACTGTTCTGTTATCAAATTCTTGTAGGTGGGTGATGCTAAAGAATGTCCATCTGGCTCCTGGTTGGTTGATGCAGTTAGAGAAGAAGCTGCATTCTTTACAACCTCATGCTTGCTTCCGACTTTTCCTTACAATGGAGATAAATCCCAAGGTAACCGAAACCAAGTTTGGCTTCGACTGGCACAGCAAGTGGTGTGTAGTGCTGTTCCAGTGTCCACTGTTACAAGACTCCTACCACCCAGGGCAGCATTCCCCATGATGGCCTTAGTGTGACGGGGAAAGGGTGCATTTTGGAATGCATCTGCAGGAGCAGGAACAAATGTCCCCAAAATCCTGCCTGGTGCTTTCTAGGGTATTGCTCACCCCATTCCTAGTAATGTCAAGTGCTTTATAAATATCCTGTTTCTCTGCTTACGCAGGGCAGAAAAGACTGCCTACGTCTTCCCATCCTTTCCTTTCCTTTTTCTTAGCAGAAAGTAGGAATTGGCCCTTAGTACTTAATCATACATGACAATTCATGTTAAAGTATAAGTCCCTACTCCTGGTAATTTCGGCATCTTATTGCAAGAGGGAGGATACTCTGTTAACCTACACTAAGTTTTTTTTATTGTAACAAACTTGTTCCAAATATCACATTTTTCATAGAAGAGAGCATTCCTAAGGGTGTAACTTGTGTTGATGCTCTTCTGTCCTAGGTGCCGGTGAATTTGCTACGTGCTGGTCGGATCTTTGTGTTTGAACCTCCTCCTGGTGTAAAGGCGAATATGCTGAGGACATTCAGTAGCATTCCTGTTTCTAGAATATGCAAGGTGAGGCGATGGTTTCTGTGTAGTTATGTGGAACTCAAACCAACTGAAAGCTCTGAAGTTAAAAAGAAACTTTCATGAACAGTTTTCAGTTTCTATCATACATTAAACTAATGTTATGCCTTCTGATATTAGTGTGAAGGAACAAGTTTTTCAGAGGCTTTTAGTTTACGCTGACTAAAACATACCTAGCATGTAAGGAAGCAATCGGTTAAGCTTTTTGTGATCTGATGCATTAAAACCTGGAGAATGCTGTGTTTACTCGACATTTGACATTCACCAGCACTGTAGCAAACCAGGTTTCTTTTTTAATAAATTCTGATCACTTTGGTTTTAGTGTGGAGAAATAATGCATTTTCTTTTTTTCCCATCCTAGTCTCCAAACGAACGTGCTCGTTTATATTTCCTCCTTGCCTGGTTCCATGCCATCATTCAAGAACGTTTGCGATATGCTCCCCTGGGCTGGTCCAAGAAATATGAATTTGGTGAATCTGATCTGAGATCTGCCTGTGACACAATAGATACCTGGCTGGATGATACAGCAAAGGTAATTGATTTTTTTGCTCTTCCATAATCTTTTTTTAAATACAAAGTAACATTTGGATTACTTGTGGTTACTGTTCAGTGAAGGGCAAATTAATCTGAAACACTGTCCAGATTAGCTGGAAAGAAGCAATATCCAAACTTTTTGATTTTGGCTTTCATTAAACTGTCCAAACTCAATTTCCCTTTTTTTTTTTTTTTTTTGGCAAATCTTCACATTCTAATTAAATTGTCTCTACTGTCAGGGCCGCCAAAACATTTCACCTGATAAAATCCCATGGTCTGCTCTGAAGACATTGATGGCACAGTCCATTTATGGAGGTCGCATTGATAATGAATTTGATCAGCGTTTGCTAAACACTTTCTTGGAGCGTTTGTTTACCACTTTGAGCTTTGATAGTGAATTCAAACTGGCTTGCAAGGTTGATGGACATAAGGATATTCAAATGCCAGATGGAATCAGGTATTTTTTCAACCTCAAATTTCAATTGGTCTCACCTTAGTAGCTTGCTTTCCTTTTGAGAAGCTGGAAGTTGTATTTTTTTGCATTGGTATTTAGCCAGGCAATGTATTCCTGGTCACCTATTAAAATACGTGAGATTATGGATAATTAACTTAGTTCAATTTACTGCCACAACTTTCACTTACAGACGTGAAGAATTTGTCCAATGGGTTGAGCTGCTGCCAGACACACAAACCCCATCCTGGCTTGGTTTACCAAACAATGCAGAAAAAGTTCTTCTCACCACACAGGGTAAAACTTGTATTTGACTTTCTTGTGTGCTTACAGGTTATGTAAACTTCACTTTTTTTTTTAATGCTCAAAATAGATGAGACACAAGTACCTTTTTGAGTTACACTAAATAGTAAAGTTACAAGTATCTCAATGTGTATTAACAATATCAGCCTCTACAAAATGAATAAATGTCTATGAATTCTTAAGGTTGAAAGTAAGTTGCTTATGATATCATCAGTAGACAGGAAGATACTACACAAGTGAGACTGTGACTTTTAGTTCTAGTCCTAAGGACGGTTACTCTTGTTTAATATTTAAAAATAGTCCTTAAGTATAAGTGGCAATCACAGAAGTGTTAAATGTAATCCACTAATGCCTCTTTCAAACTTTCCTTGTACTGAGATCCTTTTTTTATTCCTTTTTTTTTTTGGCTTTGCTTCCTTTATTCTTTGGTTCAGGTATTGATATGATCAGTAAAATGCTGAAAATGCAGATGCTAGAGGATGAGGATGATCTAGCTTATGCAGAAACTGAAAAGAAGGCAAGAACAGATTCAACTTCAGATGGTCGTCCATCCTGGATGAGAACACTGCACACCACAGCCTCCAACTGGTTCCATCTTATCCCACAAACTCTAAATCATCTTAAACGAACAGTGGAAAATATTAAGGTGATTGCCAAATACATATTTTGGTCCCTAAAGGACTAGGGGTTATGCAAATGTGGGTGAGGTATCCTACTCAGATTGCAGCCTGAAAATGGTCTCTCTAGATCCAAGTAGCATAGCAGACTTTGAAACAAGACATTGTTTCCTTTTCTTTGCTGTAATTCAGTTAAAGAAATTATGACAGAGTAACACTTCCATTTGGTTGGGAAAGTATCATGTAGAAGAGTTTATTTCTAGTCTCTTGCTTCCTGAGCCAGGGGTGCTGTAAGTGCAGCATCTCCACATCCCATGTCTGATCACTCAAGTGAACTGAAGAGCATATGTTGGCTCAAAGGTAGTATCACTGGTCGGTCCTCACTGGAAAGATGGGTGGTAGCTAATACTGAGGCTTCTGCTAATTGAGAGTGGGGACTAAAAATGAAAGGGAGCCATAAAGCTCTGAGGGCTAGTATGAGACAGGTTGTTTTACAATCAAGAGAGTTTAAGGGAAGTTTGATTCTAGGTTGTTGAATGATTTAGACGTGGATTATATATTAAACTTCTCTGTTTAGATCAGGTTATGGACCTGGGCTCTGGACATAAATACAGAAAGGAATAGGGAATTTGTAATAATTAGGCCAGACTGTAGCAGGTGGCTTGCATGCTGTTCTCGCCTGCAGTTGGTGTCAGAAGGGAGTGAAGTTCTTGCTTCAGTTCCCTTAAACTACCATCTGTGAAGCAGCTGCATCTTCGGGGTGGGCGAAGGAAATGACTGCATTGTAAAAAAACACATTACGGTGAGCCCTTAACAGTTGATGATGATGCATGTGGGATTTGGGCAGCCAACTAGTTCCCTTTCACTGTTGCAGGGCTAAGTTATTTTTCCCACCAGAAGATGCTCATCTTGTTGTTTCCTCATTTTTCTTCCTTAAATAAGGATCCGTTGTTCCGATTCTTTGAGAGAGAGGTGAAAATGGGAGCCAAATTACTTCAGGATGTCCGTCAGGATCTTGCCGATGTGGTTCAGGTTTGTGAAGGCAAGAAGAAACAGACCAACTACTTGCGTACACTTATAAATGAATTGGTGAAAGGTATGTGACTTCAAACAAGCGTCTCTTTTTTAGAATGCTTTCCCAGTAATCCTATTACATCAGTTGATGTCTTCTCATTTCCAGCACTGAAAAGAAACACCACTATTTTTGCCTAATACAAAATTCTGAAAGTCAAAATGAGGTTGATCCTGTGACATATATGAACTGCAGTATTGCCAACCTAACCATTCAAATAGCATGAGATTGACTTGAAGAAAGGGGGGGAAAATCAAATTTTTAAGCCAGTCTAGGGTTTTTGCCTTTGGGGTTCACTTGGATTGTGGTTTTTAAACTTTTTCTGCAACTGTGGGAGCTGAAACTATTTAAATGAAAGATGAAACTTTCATGTTACTGTCCAGGAGCTGGAGGTTTAAGTAAGACATCTAAACTGTGTGACTTGGAAAAGAATTGAGAGTTGGCAGCACTAAAACTGAGACTGGTATCAAAAAATAAGATTTTGCTGAGTTTGAAACAAACAGTTGGAGCCTGGTGTTAATTGACCGTAAATCAGTTTCCATCTAAACCTTAAGTTTTAAGCACTCACTTGTAACAAAATTATCAGAGGAACTCCAAAAGTTACCCTGGCTTGATTTTCTCTGCTCATACATTTGGCAGTATGATGAAAAGGGGATATTTTGTACCAATACAGTGGAATATGCTGCTGGTTGAGAGAGATTTAAGCAGAACTATTGTACACTGAATTAATAAAATATTCTTTGCCTTGCGACCCGAGGATAAAGGTGGTGGTACCCTGTGCAGTGACTCCTTAAAATTGGTGTCTTCCATGTTGCAAAAGGCTTAATTGTAAAATTAGCTGTGATGTATTTTGAGACCTGATGTGTATATGCAGTTGAACTTACTAATGAATGTCTTCCAGGATTTGTTAGTAAATTGTACTTCAGACAGTAATTTCTGTTTAAATATTCATCTGAAGAACACATTTTAGAAAACTAGGTAGCTTTCTATAATGTCATGAAACTCTGTCTTTCAGTTCGTGTTACACTTGTACTCTCTGGTCCCAGTTAAGTTAGAACCCCATTGTGCTTGGTGGTATGAAAAATCTGTTGTAAAATACAATAATAGCGAAGTGACTGACTGCCACTGAAAGGGTAAAATTGCATTTGGAAATAGTGTGTAATCCAACTCATACCCATACAGAGCTCTTACCTTGGATATGTCTTCTCTAGGTATTCTGCCTCGTAGCTGGTCTCATTACACTGTACCTGCTGGCATGACTGTTATTCAGTGGGTGTCTGACTTCAGTGAACGCATTAAACAACTACAGAATATTTCCCAGGCAGCAGCTTCTGGTGGAGCAAAAGAACTAAAGGTATCTATCTTGCGTTGTATTGCCTTTTTCTCATTAAAGGCTTTTCTGAATTCTGAGAAATCAGGGTTACGTGAGTCTGTAACTGCTTATATCTGTTAGTGTAAAAAAGCGTTGAAACGCTTTAGCTAAGGAGCTTCTCAGAAATCTGACCTGGACACCCCTTCAAACGTGCTTGTATATTATGGTGTTCCTGAATGACTTCCTGCGTTTAAAAATTGCCATTTTCCAAACCTAGCTGCAGATCATGCACACAGTATAGTTGCTGCAATGGGGAAAAAACAGCTAGGCTATGTCTACACTACAGCTGGGATCGATGCTCTGAGATTGATCCACTGGCAGTCGATTTAGCAGGTCTAGTGAAGACCTGCCAAATCGACAGCAGATTGCTCTTCAGTCGACCCCCTGTACTGTACCCCCAACGAGAAGAGTAAGGTAAGTCGACGGGAGAGTTTCTGCTGTCGACCTCCTGCAGTGTAGACCCCGTGGTAACTCAACCTAAGGTATGTTGACTTACATAACGTAGCTGGAGTTGCATAGCATAGGTCGACTTACATAGTCTTACTTACTGTTCTGCAACTGTTCAAAACGTGATGCAGCCATGTATTCCATGGAGGTGCGTGTGGGTCCCAAGCACCAAAGCAAATTTTGACTAGCAATACATGTAGTGGCAGCACTCATGCCCTGTGACCCTATACTCTACTGTGGCTGTATAAGGTTGGTGCACCCCCCAACCTCCCTCATTTCCTTCACACCAAATGTCAAGAGTACAGACTCTAATGCAGAGCGTGAGTTGTGGAATACACATCTGCATCACATCCAGAAGAATACACTACAGATAAGTACCTGTTTCTAATTCCTTCTTCAAGTAGATGCAGCCATGAATTTCATGTAGGTGACTCTCAAGCGGTATTTGCAGGAGGTGGGGCTTGGAGTATGTTTAAACAAGGAGTGCAGGATTACCTTAAGTTTTCATCTGATCTGGATTTAGCGTAAGTGGCATAGTGGTTTTAAACATATGTACATAGGATCCAATGGCAGCCCTGCAAATTTCAAATCTGAGCTGCTTCGTTTGCTGTCATGATATAGGAAGTTATCCATCTTGAGATCAACTGTGAAGAGATTGCCCCTTCATTTGGTTCACACATGAAACAGATGAGATGAAGAAAGGAAACATTTAGTTCTATCTGTAAAAGGCTAAACATTGCCTGACATCCAGTGTGTGAAGATGCTACTCCTCTGGGGTTGAATTTGGCTCAAAGAACACTGGTAGATAAATAATTTGTTTCAAGTAAAACTGAGAAACCACTTTAGATAAAGAATTTATGATGCGACTGCAGGGTTACTTTGTTTTTGGAAAATTGTGTGTTGGGATGCTCCGCCATCAGAGCTTGCAGTTTACACGTGCTCCTAGCAGATGATGTTGCCACAAGGAAAGGAGCTTTCTGACAAAAAGGGAGAAAGAAAGAGGTCAGGGTGAAGAGGAAAGAGAGATGGGAGGCCAAACCAATAACCTGAAGTCAGAGAATTGATACTGTTTCTGCCACATTGGAGCAATGAGAATGAGCTTGGCACGGTCCAGTTTCAGCTTGAGAATGACCTCCAGGATGATTTGAATTGGAGGAAAAGGCATACAGGAGTGCTGATTCCCAGCATCAGGTGGAAAGCATCAATCAGGGGCCTGGACTGAGACCACACCCTCAAGAGCAAAATAGATGGCATTTCTTGTCTGTCTTGAACAGGCAGAATTCCCAAACAGCAAAGAGGTAGGATACTGGGCTTTTTAGACCACTTGTAATTCAAGGAAAATTTTTCTACTGAGGGGATCTGCCAGGTGATTCTGGATCCCAGGTAAATGACAGGCCACAGTGATTGTTTTTGTTGATGCAAAACTGGCAGAGTCTGATCGCCTTCTGACACAGCACATTGGAGTATGCACCCCCGTCTGTTCACATAATACATCATGGTGATATTCTTAAGGATGTGCATGCTGAGTCCCCGATGTCTCTGACAGGCACTGTAGATGGCACAAATTCTAGGACACTGATTTGCAGAGAAGCTTCCTGTTCCAACTACAGGCCTAGAATTTTCTGTGAACTCAGATGTGCTCCCCAGCCTATTAAGAAGGCATCAGTGACAGTAGTCCTGATCGATGGGGACTGGGCGAAGGGAACACCCTGGCACGTGTTCCCTGAACAGTTGTCCACCATAAGGACTCCGGATAGGTAGAGGAAGTCAGACCAGTTTGTCCAGCACATGATGGTTCAGATGATAGACCAATATCAGCCACATTTGAAGAGGACAAAGGTGTAACATGACATATTGGACTATCTGTGTGTATGTAGCCACATGGCCTAGCAATCTCAGGCATACTTGGGCTGTGGTTGAGGGTTGAGACTGCAGTTCCAGACACAGATGGTGAATAATGCAAAATCAGTCGGTCGGCAGTAATGCTCTCAAACTCAGTCTAGCAGGGCCTCAGTGAACTCAGTACTGGAATCAATGTTGACTTCCCATTGGTTAGGCAGAGACCTAGACTATGGAGTAAGCATAGTGTGAAGTAAACATGAGGACTTCTTCTCTGGACTTGCCTCTCTGTACTAATCATCCAGATGCAGGAAGATATGAAATCCCCTCTTCCTGAGGTATACTGTCACCACAACCATGCAATTGCTAAAAACCCAGGGAGTGGAAGATGGTGTACTGATAGCGTCCCAACACGGGGGCGGCATTGGTACCGAACAGGAATGGGGAATTGGCACTGGTGGTATTGAGTGAGACACAGTCGTACCCAGTACCAGAAGAGGTGCCAGTACTGAGGTCAAGGGGAGTACTGAAGTCGACAACAGAATCTATTGTCAGGGCAATGACTGTACTAAAGGGCGCATGAGCATTGAGGGGGGTGTTTGGGGGCCAGGCCTGGCATCTGCCGCATTTCCACAGTCTGGGACATGGGCAGTGCAAGCTGCACTGCCCATAAACCCAACAGTTCTGCAACCCAGCTAGAAGGTGCCAAGGGCACAACCGAGAACAAAGCATTAAAAGCTACGGCACCAGAAAAATTCCTGAACTAGTGGAGAGTCGGGGACTGAGAGGCAAAGCAGGTCTGATGTTGTCTGATATGCTACCAGCAGGGAGACAATCTGCTCCGGTCCTGACATCATTGGTACTGGACTCAATGAACACCCCATGGCCAGAATCAGAATCAATGGTACAGGCTCTTGCTGGTCTCAGTATGGTACCAGGGAGCAGTTCGACCAGTGGTTCTCAAACTTTTGCACTCATGACCCGTTTCACACAGCAAGCCTATGAATTAAAAACACATTGTTTTATAATAGTGTTAAATATTTTTTAAATGCTGGAGGTGAAGTGGGGCTTGGGGTGGTGCTGACAGCTCGCAACCCCCCAAGTAATAACCTTGTGACCCCCCCAGGGGTCATGATCCCCAGGTTGAGAACCCCTGCGTTAGATGGACCTGCTCCATTCTGCATGCCAGGAGTAGGATGCCAGTTAGCACTCCTCTTAAAAGATGAGGAGGAGGAGTTTCCCTGAGCCCTGGAATGGTCCCAATTAGTGTTATGGAGAGTAACTCCTCTTCCTCTTGAGTGAAACACCAGAGTCCGAACATGGAGCACAGTTACTTGCTAGTTACGAAGGTGACCACCAATCAGACAAGGGCCTCAGTGCTGAAGCGGGCCTCAAGGCCTGCTCCAGAAAGTGCTGCTTCAGCCATAAGTCTCTCGCCACCTGAATCCTTTTTTAACAAAACAACCCAAAAAACCTTACAAATGGAGCACCAGTCCATAATGTGTCCCTCACTGAGACACCACAAACACTTTGTGTGAGGATGGCCCCTCACATGACAGATGGTGCTTGAACCCTGGTGAGGGCATCACACGGGGCAGCCTGCTAGTCAAACACTATATTAACACTAAACAAAATCTAAGCTACTGTTATCTAGAACAGGGGTTCTCAAACTTCATTGCACCGTGACCCCCCTCTGACAACAAAAATTACTTCTCAACTCCAAGAGGGGTGACCGAAGCCTGAGCCCCTTTGGCTTCAGCCCTGGGCAGTGGGGTTCATGCTTCAGCCCAGGGCCCCAGCAAGTCTAAGCCAGCACTGGCGACCCCATTCAAAGGGGGTCACTACCCACTTTGGGGTCCCAACCCATAGTTTGAGAACCGCTGATCTAGAAGAAATAACGCTCAGAAAACTGATACTAAAACATGAGGTGAGAACAACACTCAGAGCTCCGATTCAAGCCATGGGCAGTGAGAGGGAACTGAGGAGGGTCAGGGAGGTGCTGCCTTTAAATACCCAGAGGAGGTGTCCCAAGGCATGAGCACAGCCTCTATAGTTACTGCTAGGCAAAGTTCTCTGGCTTTGGTGCGCTGGGCACGTGCATGGAATACGCTGCATGTACTCAAAGAAGACAATACCTTATAGCACAGCCTTGTGGGAAATGTTGACACATTAGGAAATTTGTATTTCTAATTCTACTTATATATACGCAATAGAATTACATACAAATATTGAACTCTTCTGAAACTGCTAATTTTTTCCTATAAAACAGACTTTAGGATTCATAAAATTGTTTCTACATGTGTATGTTAGTAGGAAACTATCCCTTTGAGGGTAAATCTTCATCTGAGGAAACATGCCATACATAGTTTGCAAGATGGTCCATATTTTAGTGCAACTTTTTGTTTAAATAGATATTGAATGCAGCTAAGTGCCATTGCAGTAGCTATTATAGAAATTTCTAAAACATACAATTCTTTTAATAGAACATCCATGTGTGCCTGGGTGGCTTGTTCGTACCTGAGGCTTATATTACTGCTACAAGACAATATGTGGCTCAAGCAAACAGCTGGTCCCTGGAAGAACTTTGTCTAGAAGTCAATGTTACAACTACTCAGAATGCAGTCCTGGATGCTTGCAGTTTTGGAGTCACAGGTTAGCTGACGTGCTTTTTACAAGGTGGAAGGGAAGGAAATAGGTGCTATTAGCCCTTAACGCTGGGTATTTATCTTCTGTAAAAATGCTGGCACAGACCATATCAGATACATAACACCGAGGGGAGTTAACAAGCACAGTGAAAGTTTGATTGCAGTTGCACTAGAAGTAGCATTGGAAGTCAATTTCTAGGGGGGATTCTGCATTATTTAAAAACACATTAATGGAAAACTTTGCTATGCTAGTGCATAGGGGTTGAGAATCCTTATGAATGAACATTGTCAGTAGTAGTGCAAATATGGATAAATGCAAATAGCTAACAGTCAATATGTTAGAGATAGATAGCGCTCTGGTGGCTTTTTTATTCCTCTAGTAGCCTTCACTGTTACCTTTTCTGGAGTATTTTTTCATTTGTATAAATTAGGTCTCCCACTTTAACAGTAGGTCTAAATATCAATTACCACATTTTAGATGGGTGAATCTACCTCTGGACTTGAAAATGGAGTGGAAAAGGAAACTTCCTTTTAAATGTGCATACACTTTCAGGAAAGACCTCACATTTTCATACTTAACTCATAGGTTTGAAGCTTCAGGGAGCTACATGCAGTAACAATAAACTGTCCCTTTCAAATGCTATATCAACTATATTGCCCATAACACAGCTTCGCTGGATCAAGCAGACAAATGCAGATAAAAAGGCTAATGTGGTAAGTAATGTGGAGACATATGTTTTGTTATTCTGTGATTCCTTTCAGTAGTGGCTCATCAGCTTTAAATTCTACTTTCTCTGGTGCCCTAGAATAAAAATGGGGAAATACCTGCTTCCATTTCATTAGTCTTACATTTTGCGGTACCACAGATGTTCCTTTCCAATATGAGTTTTCAACCTGGGGGTTACAATTCCTAGGAGTCTGACAAACAGATCCAGTACTGCTACCACCCTCTCTTTGTGACTAGCTGGGGGTTATCAAGAAATGTAAACTCATGAAGCATTGGGTCCTGAGAAGTCTGAACAACACCTTTAGCCTGGCAGGCTGGGAGTTCTTTCTTAGGAGTACAGTTGATCATGGTTGGGGAAGGATGGGCAAAGTTCAATATGGAATGTCTCTTCATAATTTCCAGCGGTGGGGACCTTTGCTGTCTTCCCTTTGACTTTTATCTTGCATTCATCTGTCTTATCCACATTTTAATAAATGCCTAACTTCTTTTCCAGGTTACATTACCAGTTTATCTGAACTTCACCCGTGCTGATCTGATCTTCACCGTTGACTTTGAAATAGCCACCAAGGAAGATCCTCGCAGTTTCTATGAACGTGGTGTTGCAGTCCTCTGCACAGAGTAACAAAATAACGTTTTCTAACTGATAAACAGTAGTAAAATTCAGTGTCTTTAATCTAGTCCACAGTGTTAGTTTTAACCTCCAGGGCATGGTTAAGTTGTCAGATGGATTGGTGTAAAGTTGACTTGCTAGAGGCTGGGCTTCTTGCCAGGGTTTCTGGTGATACTGATGGTTTTGAGGGAGAATTGGATGTGGTTTTTAGATGGCTCTAGTTACATGTGGTAATGTTTGATGGTTCCTCCTACATTAAATAAATTCTGTAGCATGATTTGTGGTTCTTTATTTCATTTCTAAAAACATTGTTCTTGCCATGACTTGCTCTAGAGAATTACTTCCATTAATGCTTTTAAATTTTCAAGGAATGGAGAACGATGGTGAAGCATTACCCAGGTCTTCAATAATGAATGATGCTAACTTATTAAGAAACCAGTTTTACCATTTGTGGTACTTAACTTGCAGATCTCCTGTATAAATCACCTGTAACCAGAAACAAGAAAAGCCCAAATTAATTCAGTGGAACAGGTTGAAATTGAGCAAACACTGGTTTTAAAAAGGAACGCAAGGGAGAGGTTATGCCAATATTACTATTACACAGGCGTGATGAACTGCACACATTGCTTAATCTACATGGAATAGATATGAACCACCTGCATACTTAAGTGAGAACTGCATACTTAAGGTGTCTACCCTTAAAGCCAACTGCCACTTGTTCCTATTTGTATTTAGCTGTCTCAGCAAGAAAGCCAAAACTGACTGAACGTGAAGACTGTATCTATGACCCATCATCAATGGTCATCCTTCAAGACAGGCCTGAGGCATAGTGGGGGCAATACAGGGAAGCTTGTTCTCTTACCTCCAACTAAGGTCAAATACAAATAAAACAACTTTTTCTAAAGTGGTTTGTAGTTTTGAACCAATCTAGAAAAAAAATCTGTCTAAAGGAAATAACCTGTAAACCTAGATTATTGAATTAGGTTTGGAGCCTCAGAAAGAAGGAAAGAACCACTTAAGCAGCAAGGCAGGAATAAGGAACTGGAGGGATGGGTTCATTTAAGTTATTTTTACACAGGTCAGTCATGTGTGGAAGAAAGAAGCATGCCTGAAGAGGGCAAATATTAAGAATAATTATTTAGGGTGCTGCTAGAGGCAGTGAAATGGAAAATAACTTAAACGGTGAGGAAAAGCTTCACCCTGAAATATATAGTCTCATGCAGTTCCCTGAAGTAAATCAAAGGTAAGCCCTTTGACACACTTATGGATATGAAATGCAGGAGAGATGGAAGGAGACTAGGTTACTTCCCTTCCCTGATTGACACATCTGGGCTTGCATGTGTCAAATGACCCTAAAAGTGAGGAACATAACTCTTTTCACTCAGTTATCTGTTACATGCACTTCTAAAATTTAGAACAAAAATAATCATCAGCAAAAAGCTGAGAGATGTTTAATGCCAGCCTTGAGCGGTCATGAACAGAGCTACTGGCCTCCTGAGCCTATTTCTATTCTACAGGGCTAGATGAGGTCTGAATTTTTTCTGTTTAACATGGGGCTAGGATTTGGTAGAGGTAGACACTGATCTATGCTATGAGGAATCCTCCAACATTTTAAGCTTAAATAATGTTCACCATGCACTTTGGGGCTTTTCAGACACTGTGCCCCAGCTTTGGACTTTGGCAGGCTGAAGAGAGGGACCCTGAGGTCCAAATTTCAAGAGTGTTTGTTCACTGTCTCCAGTAGCAACTTTCAGCTTACTAGCAGTTGTAGAAATAAAGCCCAGTGAGCTAGACATAGGTCTTTTTCCACCTCTAATTTGTCTGAGATGAAATCTAGAGAGCAAAGTCCAAGAAGTTTTTACAGAAGAACTGAAAACATTGAAGAATTTAGGGGGGAAAAAATTGACTAAAGAGCAAGGCTTCTGCTGCTATGGAGATATGCCATAGATGTAGTCAGAGGCATAAGCCCTAGTGCCAGTTTAGTGTAGGCTGTGGGCTACTGAATCGGTGGTAGTAAAATAATTAACATTGTTGGTGTTTCCAAACAAGGCTGTATGCACCACACTGGAGCCTAACTGTCACCATTTTACAGTTACACTGCTAGTCATTGTAACGCCAGGGAAGAAAAATGAGCAAAAGCATTTTTCTTCCCAGCAAATTTCAGCATTTAAGAATAGTCCTCCTCCAGCACCTCAAAGCTGTAAGGTTTCAGAGTAGCAGCCGTGTTAGTCTGTATTCGCAAAAAGAAAAGGAGTACTTGGAGCACCTTAGAGACTAACCAATTTATTTGAGCATAAGCTTTTGTGAGTTACAGCTCACTTCTGTAGCTCACGAAAGCTTATGCTCAGATAAAGTGGTTAGTCTCTAAGGTGCTCCAAGTACTCCTTTTTTTCAAAGCTGTAAGTAACTTAGTTTTCCTTAAGCACAAGAGTGCAACCCCCAGAATACTAAAAAAAAAACCTAAACCTTCAACCTACTCTCTTACTTCCATTCTGACCTTGGTGAACACAGGAAGAAATTAAATGATTTTACATTGTGGCCACTCATTAAATGTTTGGTATTCTTACCACTCTTCCACAATGGAAATCCATACTACAGCATATATACTCGAGCATGCTAGTGAGTCTCTGGAGGATTTTTAAGTCAGGTGGAACTTTAGTGAACTTAAGACACAAAGGTTCTAACTGATGTTTAATAGATCCCTTGATGTAGGTTTATTTTACATTTCACTTGCCACACTTCCCCTCATGTCCACCTTGAGAAAATACAGTTAATAAGAGCAATAAAGTTCAGGCTTGGTTTAAAGTAGTTTATTTCAATTGTACTAAAAAACAGGTTATATATTGGGATAGTAGATTTGAAAAGAAGTTTAAACAAACATCCCTGTAGCTCTGGGTGGTGCTGCAACAAAATACCCTTCTCCCACTCTCTTCCTGCTTATAGGCAAGTCCCACACCTCTACATTTGTTCAGTAGGAGACAGTTTTACTAGTGCTGAGCAAAGGGCTCCATGAAGCCCTTTCTTCTTCTTCTGTAGATTACTTCAAAAATCTACCCCATACCATATGGAGGGGAAGGCAAAAAGAGAACCATGCAAATTAAAATGGTTATTTATTCTCCTGGCCCTGATCATTCTGTTTAGCAGCTGGGTTTGAGAGAGAAAAGTCATTCTCATAAAGGAAAAATAAAAACCCCTCATTGTAGAAGAAGTTCAACTGTTGGTATTTACGTTATAAACCCACGTTGGCATGCCCAGTGCTGGAGAGAAGGTTAGAGAAACAGGCTCTATTAGAGTTCATTGTCAACACCAAATAAAAGGGAAAGTCAGTTTGACCCTGCAAAATGAAAGTTGATGCGGATTATCTGTTCCCCCAAACTTCTGGTTTGTGTGATTTGAGTTATTTTGGCTGAACCTGCAAGTGACCACTCACGATGGGAACAAAGCAGCTGCAGGAAGCAGGCACAGGCCTCACTGAAGATGGTGCACTCACTGTGAAGGTGAAACAATATGATGAGTGCTACTTATTCTGCATTTACAGAATTATCACCACTACTTCAGTTTAGTTATTGTGATGCTATGCATTTCTCCAACCACCATGTCATGAGAAGGCCTGACCCCTGCAGCAGTAGCATAGGCATGTATACAATGCTAAGGCATAGTATCTATTGTCGCTTATTGCTTAAAGAAATGCATAATTACTTGGCCACAGGTGCAGGAGTTGGGTTGCTGGGAAATAACAGGACTGAAGGCAGAGTACTGTATGCTGAATGGGATCACGTTTGATTGCAACTACTGATACAGCTCTACATTAGCTCCAATTCCCCTACACAAGCATTAATGTTCTGTAGGGAACTGCTAGTCCTAGTTGACATTTTGAAGTCTTATCTCTCATTTACTATAGTATATGTTTAAACAGAGGGAATTCCAGATCATAATTAGCCTATCGGTACCTTAGATTAGGTTGCATGCAATTTCTTTCTTAGCTATTCCCCAACACCATCTAGAAATGGAAGCCCTAGTTTTCTCTTGATTGGTCACACATATTTTCACCGTTGGACTTTACTAACATGGGTTGTTGCAGAGTTGTGGTGACTGGGCTTTCTAGGACTCCGGCATATTTTGAAGGCTCAACACTCGTGAGTAAGGAACAGTCAGATGTCAGCCACATTGCAGAGGCAAGTACTCCAGAGGTTCTGGGCCTCTGCAATGTGGCCACATGGCCTGGCAAGTCTTATTGGAACATCACTTTTCTCTTTAGTGATAACTTCCATCTGTATTTTAAAGGTCATTTACTGGCTGCATATAGACATCACAGATTTCTGTTATTGGGGAGACCCAATTTGAAGACATATGTAGGGACTCTGTGTTTTCAGAAGAGTAAATGTCTTCCACCATCTCTGGCAAATTGTGCACCAAAGGTGTAACTCTGTTATAGTTTATATCATTAAGAGAATTCAAACTACAATCTGAGTGGGTTGATGGACACTTTTCAAAGACATCATAAGCGAGGCTCAACTTAAATATATACCCCAAATTAAAAAAAAATAGTAAAAACTAAAAAAGAGCCACCGTGGTTTAACAACCATGTAACAGAAGCAGTGACAGATAAAAAGGCATCTTTTAAAAAGTGGAAGTCGGATCCTAGTGAGGTAAATAGAAAGGAGCATAAACACTGCCAAATTAAGTGTAAAAATGTAATAAGAAAAGCCAAAAAGGAGTTTGAAGAACAGCTAGCCAAAAACTCAAAATAATAAAATGTTTAAGTACATCAGAAGCAGGAAGCCTGCTCAACAACTAGTGGGGCTCCTGGACGATCGAGATACAAAAGGAACACAAAGACTATAATGTGAATTCTTTGCTTCAGTCTCCATGACTGAGGATGTTGGGGAGATTCCCAAACCTGAGTCATCCTTTGTAGGTGACAAATCTGAGGAATTGTCACAGATTGAAGTGGCAGTAGAGGTGGTTTTGGAATTAATTGACACACTTAACAGTAACAAGTCACCGGGACCAGATGGCATTCACCAAGAGTTCTGAAATAACTCAAATGTGAAACTGCGGAACAATTAATTATGGCTTGTAGCCTGTCCTTTAAATCAGCTTCTGTATCCAATGACTGGAAGATAGCTAACACAACGCCAATATTTAAAAAGGGCTCTAGAGGTGATCCCGGCAATTACAGACCAGTAAGTCTAACATCCGTACCAGGCAAATTAGTTGAAACAATAGTAAAGAATAAAATTGTCAGACACATAGAAGAACATAAATTGTTGGGCAAAAGTCAACATGGTTTCTGTAAAGGGAAATCATGTTTTACTAATCTATTAGAGTTCTTTGAAGGGGGTCAACAAACGGGTGGACAAGGGGGATCCAGTGGACATAGTGTACTTAGATTTCCAGAAAGCCTTTGACAAGGTCCCTCACCAAAGGCTCTTACGTAAATTAAGTTGTCATGGGTAAGGGGGAAGATCCTTTCATGGATTGAGAACTGGTTAAAAGACAGGGAACAAAGGGTAGGAATAAATGGTAAATTTTCAGAATGGGGAGGGGTAACTAGTGGTGTTCCCTAAGGGTCAGTCCTAGGACCAATCCTATTCAACTTATTCATAAATGATCTGGAGAAAGGGGTAAACAGTGAGGTGTGAAAGTTTGCAGGTGATACTAAACTGCTCAAGATAGTTAAGACCAAAGCAGACTGTGAAGCACTTCAAAAAGATCTCACAAAATTAAGTGATTGGGCAACAAAATGGTAAATGAAATTTAATGTGGATAAATGTAAAGTAATGCACACTGGAAAAAATAACCCCAACTATACATACATTATGATGGGGGCTAATTTAGCTACAACTAATCAGGAAAGAGATCTTGGAGTCAGCGTTGATAGTTTCCTAAAAATGTCCACGCAGTGTGCAGCAGCAGGCAAAAAAGCAAACAGGATGTTAGGAATCTTTATAAAAAGGGATAGAGAATATCTTATTGCCCTTATATAAAATCCATGATACGCCCACATCTTGAATACTGCATACAGATGTGGTCTCCTCATCTCAAAAAAGATATACTGGCATTAGAAAAGGTTCAGAAAAGGGAAACTAAAATGATTAGGGGTTTGGAACGAGTCCCATAGGAGGAGAGATTAAAGAGGCTAGGACTTCAGGTTGAAAAAAAAGAGACTAAGGGGAAATATGAAAGAGGTATATAGAATCATGAGTGATGTTGGGACAGGGACTATGCAGCTGACACTCTGGGCAGGACGCACAGTACCTCCGCACTTCATATATGCCAGGCCAGAAGAATCATCATAGGACTCGTGACAGGGTCTTCTCTACCCCGAATGCCCCCCAAAAAGATGACCATGGGCAAGACTTAATACAGCATTCTGGGGTTTTTGAGGTACTAGAATCCGTTGTACCGTCTGCCCCTGTACTGGTGCAACCCGGTAACAAGAGATCCTTCTTCATTATGAAGTAGGGTCCTGGTCCCTGGGTTTTCCCTTCCACCGGGGCCCCATCTATTTCAGTCACCTCCTTCCTAATGTGGTTGTACCTTGGGTCTTCAGCCTGGTCCCGTCCAAAATTTCCTCTCCCGGGGCTAATCTGCCTGACATCTAGGGGGCCAGTCTCTGTTGCCTCTACTGGTTCAGAGGCATCGGGGTGGGGGGTCAGACTCGGGTGCTTCTTCGTCCTGGGTGGCCTCCTTTTCAGCTGCTTGGGTCCGCCTACCTGTGAGAGCGACCCTCTCTGGCTTTGGGTCAGTAGTTGGGTTCCCAAGGCCTTAGTTGTCCTTCTTTCTCTTTTCATCTTTCTACCCTGTCTGGGAGTGGAGAACAAATCTGGGGATATTTCAGAGAAGATTGTCAACCCCCAATCTACTGTGGATGCCTCACTAATTTCAGGGTTCCCCCGTTTCTCCAATCCCCCTACTGAGAGTAAGTCTCCAAACCCTGGGAAGTCCCGTCCTATGAGCACTGGGTATGGGAGTTTAGGGACTACACCTGCTGCTACCTCAGTAGTGTTCCCTTGGATCTCAATTTTTACTGGGATGGTGGGGTAGTAACTAACTGTCCCATGGATCAATGTTATCCCCATATGATTAGCCTGCAGCAGCTGACTACACTTCACGAGTTTCCCTGAGATAAGCGTGATAGCACTCCCCAAATCAACCAGTGCTGTGGTCTCTACCCCATTTAGTTTCACTGGTCTGGTGTACATATGTGGGGTTAATGAGATCCCCACAGGGTGGATTAGGGAGCATGGGTCTGCTCAGTTCCCCAGGTTACACTGCATAGGCTCCTCGGCATTGGGACACTGTGCAGCTATGTGTCCACACTCCCATAGGTGTAACATCTGTATGGGCCCCTAGGCATTTCCCGGTCTCTTGGTTTGGACAGTCTAACATCATGATCCTCTTCCCCCTCCATGCTCCGACTCTTTGTGGCTTCTGGTGGGCCTTCAGCCCCCCTCTTTTTCCACCTGGGTTCTCCTGGTGGCCCAGTCACCCGAGCTCTAGGGCTTGGTGCTGCTAGTTTAACCCGGGGTGCCTCTTCCTTAACTGGTTGGGTCAGCTCCCTCGCCGTCCTTCGCCTCTCTACCAGTGAGACAACCTCATTGTAAGTGGCAGGTTCGTTCTGGCTTATCCAGGCATGAAGGTCTGGCGGTAGTCCTCTCATATATCAGCCTATGACCAGAACCTCTAGCATCTCTTCTGGACTCTGGGACTCAGTTCGCAACCACTTTTGTGCGAAATGGATGAGGTCATACAGTTGGGACCACGGGGTTTTGTTTTCCTGATCCCTCCACTCGTGATACCGCTGGGCCTGCACTGCAGTCATTACCCCAGATCTGGCCAGGATCTCTGCTTTCAGCTGGAGGTAGTCTGCAGCAGCCTCTTCAGACAGATCACAGTAGGCCTTCTGGGCCTCCCCACACACAGGAATGGGGCGAGGATGCCACACCACTGATCTCGAGGCCAAGCCTCCCGCAGGGCTGTCCTCTCAAAGGCTAGGAGGTACGCCTCTACATCATCCTCCCACATCATTTTCTGCAGGCAATTGCTGGCCCATATGATCCGCGTCCCATCATGGCTGCGGTTCATCTCCGTAAGGGCCCTCACTTGGTTTACCAGTTCCCGCAACATAGCGGTCTTGAGCGGCCTGGTCCATCAACAAGCGATTAGTCTCATGCTGCAGCTGTACTGCCTCCTGCTGGGCAGCCATGGCTTGTATCAGTGCCCGCACTACATCTTCCATTGTGGTGAAAAAAAATAAACCTGCTCACCCTTTTTTATTTTATTTTTTTTTTTTAAATAACACCCTCCTTCTTCCGCCGCGCTGTGCCCACCAGATCCCACTGCTAACACCAGTTGTGACAAAGTTCCTCCTCTACCTTGAAGGCTCCTGCACTTATCTGCAGATTTGCGTGCCTCAGAGATTCATGTCAGCCCTCAGTTTGGCCACTTTTGTGGCTCAGATCTGCCATTCACTCCGATAACCTCATCACTGGCCAGCCTGGGGAAAAAAGAGAAGAACAATCCCTGCAGTCTCTGCTGATCCACCATATAGGTCAGGGAACAGCCCAGAGACCACCCCTCTGGTGGAGCCCACAGTCCAGGACAACTCCTCCTGTGTCTGATCAGGAGTTGGAAGGTTTGGGGGGAACCCGGGCCCAGCCTCTACTCCGGGTTCCAGCCCAGGGCCCTGTGGATTGCAGCTGTCTAGAGTGCCTCCTGTAAGAGCTGCGTGACAGCTACAACTGCCTGGGCTACTTCCCCATGGCCTCCTCCCAACACCTTCTTTATCCTCACCACAGGACCTTTCTCCTGGTGCCTGATCACACTTTTACTCCTCAGTCCTCCAGCAGCATACCTTCTCACTCCCAGCTCCTTATGCATCCCCCTACTAACTGATGGGAGGTCCCTTTTAAACCAGGTGTCCTGATTAGTCTGCCTGCCATAATTGATTCTAGAAAGTTCTTAATTGGCTCCAGGTGTCTTGATTTCTCTAGGGCAGCCCCTGCTCTGGTCACTCAGGAAACAGAAAATTATTCATCCAGTAGCCAGCATATTTGTCTTTTACCAGACTCCTGTACCCCACTGGTCCGGGTCTGTCACACTATATTATCCATTGCACCTTTCTTGACATTTCTCTGGAAAAAAAAGTTTGGTAACCATCCAGTTTCCCCACAACTTTTCATTGCTGCAATACTAAGAGATCACACTGGAAAAACATAAGCAACAGCATCATTTAGAATCAACACATCCACCCACTCCACAACCTGAACAACTGTTTATTTTTAAGGAAATTTAAACAAGGCCGCTACATAATGAAATGGCAGAAGTGTATAAACCTACCTGAAGCAGCGTGTCCCTTGCTTTCTTGAAGACTCCTTCAGTAAGTGTGCTAGGCAGGCCCTGTTTAAAGAAGTATTCCCATCAGCCATATGTCTTTACAAACGGTCTCATACATGGTTGCCACAAGTTCTCTCTGGATGTTTTTATGTAGGGAGGAGAGATGTTTTTCTTGTTTTAACTAGCATTGGACATCTCTTGGAATTCAGTTTAAGTGCTCTAAAAATTTCTGCGAGCGTCTAATCAAACACAAGAAAGTGAAGTACCATTTAAAAAAAACAAAAAACCTTTTATCTAAGCCACTTTAACTGTGGGTGTTTGTACTGTATGTTTTAATATACAGAATAGATTTGATGGAATGAACTGGAGAAATGTATTTTATAGCCCTGAAACTTACCTAAGAAAAAGAAAGGATGTATAGTTTCTAGCTTCTATCTCCCTTGTGAGCTGCTGCATAACATTAAATACTGCTGTCACCTAGGAGTTGATATTTTTGTTGAAGTCAGATCAGTTAAATCAAGTCCTAACAATCATTTCAGTGATAAGCAAGTTGCATCTCCATCTCCTGTGTGCATAATATGAACTTGTGCATATCCAAGGAAACAATTAGGTATGTTCCTGAGGAAAGTCTGTTTGTAAAACTGATTTTTCTCCAGTAGTGTTTATAGTGCTCTGTCATTTTAAAAAACTAATACTGTCAGCAGCAATTGTATTTCACAGGCAAGCCCATACACCCTAGACAATCTTCAGTCTCTCCTTGGTCTAATTCTGTCAGTCACTACTGCAGACTAGACTCCACTGAGGAGCTGTCACTATTACTCTTCCTTCTCAGCAGCTCAAACAGACAAGCCTTCGTCTGCAAAGCATTAGTACCTGTTAGTCTCTATGAAAGAAACCCACCACAGAAAGTCATGAGAAGAACATAAGAACGGCCATATTGGGTTAGACCAAAGGTCCATCTAGCCCAGTATCCTGTCTGACAGTGGCCAATGCCAGGTGCTGCAGAGGGAATGAACAGAACAGGTAATCATCAAGTGATTCATCTCCTGTCACCCATTCCCAGCTTCTGGCAAACAGGCTAGAGACACCATCCCTTCCCATCCTGGCTAATAGCCATTGATGGACCTATCCTCCATGAATTTATCTAGTTCTTTTTTGAACCCTGTTATAGTCTTGGCCTTCACAACATCCTCTGGCAAGGAGTTCCACAGGTTGACTGTGCGTTGTGTGAAAAAATACTTCTTTGAGTGCTGTCCCTGTGGGTGCTCCACTCCTGGTGACGGTGCGTCCTCCTCAACCATCCTTGGCTGAAGATGGGACTTGGGGCAGTACTGATCCTCTTCCCTGGTCTCTGAAGGAAACAATTACAAAGAATATAGAAATAGCGAGTTAGTAACATCACAGTTGTTTCCCTTCCCTTAGAATAGTTACTTAGTTTAGAAAAAAAAAAACCACATAAACAAAAACTGTTTTCCTCAAGCTTGTCTCCCACGGAGACACTTTCCCCCGGCATTCCTAGTTCAATGATGCCAGGGGCTTCAGGATTCAAGAAATGTGCTTCCTGTCAGGATTCTATGCCAAGGTCCAATGGACACTCGCGTTGTGTGAAGTGCCTCGGCGAGACACATGTCCCTGCCAAGTGTGTCCATTGCACGAGCCTCAAAACCAGGGCTTGTCATGACAGGGACCTGCGGCTGAAAATGCTTCTCATGCAGAAATCTCTGCAGCCACCTCTGGAGACGGGCAATGTCAAACCCTCTCCCTCACGCTCCCTGGCCAGATCCGAACCATTTGGGAGCATGGCTTCACCCTCGCAGATGAAGAGGCAAGAAGCCCAACTGTCTCCAAGCAGAGACTTTCACAAGGGTAAAGGGTCTCCTGCGAGATCCCTACCCTCAGTGCTTACAGTGCCGAAGGCAGGCACCTCTGACAGTCCCGGCACCTCAGCCATGGCTCCCGCAGAGCGCAGAGACAGGGACCCGACTTCCCGTGCCGGGAAGGTCTCCTAGTCACCGGTCCCCTCGGCATCGAAAATAGACCCGGTGCCAACAGCGCGCTCTACCCTGGTGCCGATAAGAACGTCGGCACCGAGCCTGCCTGCCACTCAGATAGCAGCAGCAGACCTCCCACAGGGCGCCTACAAGAGACCCACGGCACTGGGAAAAGCCAAACAAGAGTCTGTGCACGCCTCTGAGCACAGATCGCGTGCAGCAGAGTCAGACCCTAGGGAACAGCAACAACAGTTCCTAAGTCAAGATGACCTTTCAGTGGCACCTGAGCCTAACTCTCAACTCCTGGACACACAGTGCTCACTCTCTGACCAGCCGCTCTCCCCACCTGACCTGGCTACCTTTATTGACAGCGAGCCTGATATGCAGCAACAGCAGGAGTTCTCCCCACCTGCCTCTCCTCCTCCACCGGAACCTTTTACACCTCAGATCACGGCTAACAACCACCAGCCTCAGTTTCCCTACTTCGCCCCCCTGTGGGTGGCACCTAACTTTTCCTACCCGATGCCTTGGCCTCACTGGTACCCTTGGCCAGCTCCTACTGCCACTCACCCTCATGCTTCTTCCATCAGACCACAAGCTCCTTCTGTGCCTCCATCTCCATCTACTTCTAGACTGCCTGAACCCCCCTCTGAAGAGGTGGACCAGGAACTATGCCCTGATTCACCGACTCCTAACTCTCCATCAGCTCCAGACGGAGCCCTCATGCCTCTGCCTCCACAGAATGTGGATGACCTCAAACAGTTCCAGGAACTTTTCAAGAGGGTGGCATTCAGCCAAGACATCTCTTTAGAGCAGGTCCAGGAGACACAACACAAACTCCTCAAAATCCTCCAACCCTCTGCACCCTCAAAGACTGCACTTCCCATAAATGAAGCAGGCCTAGAACCAGCTGACATTCTCTGGCAGACCCCAGCCTCTATCTTACCAACTTGCAAAAAGGCTGAATGCAAATATTATGTTCCTGCTAAGGACGTATATTTCTTATTCTCTCATCCACAACCAAATTCTCTGGTAGTGGATGCAGCGACTCAGAGGATGAAACAGCCGCACTACCGGCCCACCCCTCAAGACAAGGACCTCAAACGCCTTGACATCTTGGGCCACAAGGTTTATACCTCCTCCACTCTGCAATTCAGAATTGCAGACTATTCCACCCTACTTGCAAGCTATGACTTTGATAACTACAATAAACTTTGATTTTACCTCCCATATTCCAGAGGACAGGAGAGCAGACTTTTACTCAGTCCATGTTGAGGGCCAATTGGTCTCCAGAACTGCCCTACAAGCATCTCTGGACATGGCGGATACAACTGCCCGCACTACTGCAACAGGGACCCCTCTCAAGAGCACCTACTTCGTGTAGAAATGATTTGTCTTCTACGGATAGGTGCAGTGGAACCCGTGCTGACACAACATTGAGGAAAAGTGTTCTACTCTCACTACTTTCTGACCCAGAAAAAGACCGGGGGGATGGAGGCCTATCCTAGAACTACGCCGACTGAACAAATTCATAAGAGTACGGAAATTCAAAATGGTCACACTGGGTACAATACCACCTGAGATGGAACAAGGGGACTGGTTCACAACCCTCGACCTACAGGACGCCTATTTTCATATATCCATTCATCCAGCTCACAGACGCTTTCTACAGTTCACAATGGAACACGACCATTTCCAAAACAGGGTACTACTCCCTTTTGGACTCTCCACAGCACCGAGAGTATTCTCCAAGTCCCTAGCCATAGTCATGGCCCACCTCCGCAGACACGGGATCATACTTTTCCCCTATCTAGACAATTGCCTCATCAAGGGCAACTCATACGACGAGACGCTACAAGCTACCCATTTCACCATCTCCCTCTTCCACAGCCTGGGCCTGCAAATAAACATCCAGAAATCCACCCTGACACCTACACAGCAGATCAAATTCATTGGAGCTCACCTGGACTCAATTCAAACCAGACCCTCACTCCCACACAACAGTTTCCTCGCTATCATATACCTCATACGCACGCTCTGTTCATCCCAGAACACAGGCAAGATTTGCCTACAGCTCCTTGGCCACATGGCAGCCACCACCTTCGTGGTCCAGTATGCCAGGCTGCACATGAGATGTCTTCAGGGCTGGCTCAACTCAAACTACAAACCCAGCAGGCACAGCCTCTGCACGCTGCTGACTCCTCCAGCGAACGTACTAGCTTCCCTGCAATGGTGGATAAGACCAGAGAACCTTTGCATGGGAGTTCCCTTCCAACAACAATCCCCCATGCTCATGCTCACCTTGGATGCTTCCTTGGTCGGTTGGGGAGCGCATCTGGGGGGACACACAGCACAAGGCTGCTGATCCATGCCAGATATGCATCTACACATAATCCTCCTAGAGCTCAGAGCAGTGAGACAAGCCTGCCTTCATTTTCTTCCCCTCATAAAAGAATAAATCTATCCTGGTCCTAACGGACAATATAGCACGTATGTTTTACATCAACAGACAGGGGGAAGCACAATCACACTCCCTATGCATGGAGGCCATCCGATTGTGGAATTGGTGCATACAACTCCACATACCTACCCGGCTGTCACAACACTACCGCCGACACACTCATCAGACACTTCTCCAAAGAACACGAATGGGAATTGCACCCCACGATACTACAACAGCTCTTCTCCCAAAGGGGCACCCCATCAATAGACCTCTTTGCCACAACCCAAAATCGCAAGTGTCACCTATTTTGCTCCAGAGCAGGATTCAGGACTGCATTCCTCAGGGACACATTCCTCATCCCGTGGAACAACTCTGTCATGTATGCCTTTTCACCAATCCCTCTGCTACACATGGTCCTGTGCAAGAGACGACAAGACCCCAGTCATATTCATTGCCCTGGCTTGGCCGAGACAGACATGGTATCCTTACCTGCTCCACATGTCTGCCCGTCCTCCACGGACTCTCCCCAACAGACCAGATCTGCTTTCACGGGACAACAGATGAATTCTTCACCCTCAGCTCCAGAAACTCCTCATGACAGCATGGTTTCTTCATGGTTCCAGACCCACGAATTAGCCTGTTCTGAGCAAGTCGGATATGTCCTCCTGCATAGTAGAAAAGACTCCACTCGTAAAACTTACCTGCAGAAGTGGAAGCGCTTCTCCCTGTGGTGCTCAAACAAACACTTATCACCCCATACAGTGACCCTCCCTAACATCCTAGACTACCTCCTGAAACTAAAACATGACGGACTCTCACTCAGCTCCATCAGAGTACACCTTGTGGCCCTTACCACCTTCCATGATTCGTTAGATGGCTATTCACTCTTTGCCCACCCACCATAAAATGCTTCCTCATGGGCCTACAAAATCTCTACCCTGAGATTTACCCATCAGCAGCTGCATGGAATCTCAATCTCGTTCTTCGCGGTCTTATGAAACCTCCATTCGAGCCCTTAGCTACCTCATCTCTTCTTCATATGTCCATGAAGGTAGCTTTCTTGGTTGCTATAACATCAGCAAGGAGGGTAGGAGAAATAAGCGCCCTGATGGCCTACCCTCCATACACAACCTTCTCTAAAGACAAAGTTACCCTGTGACCACACCCTAAATTTCTCCCTAAGGTGGTGTCCACCTTCCATCTTAACCAACCAATATACTTACCTACTGTGACAGGGTCGGGCCAGATGGCTATAGGAGAATAATAGAAGGCAGATATATTAGCCCCAGGCTAAGTAGGGCACCTGGGTTTTAAAAAGGAGCTCACTTCAGTTTGTGGTGTGCTGTGAGGAGCTGGGAGCAAGAGGCACTAGGAGCTGAGAGTGAGAACGTGGACTGTTGGAGGACTGAGGTGTACAGGCATGATCAGATACCAGGAGGAAGGTCCTATGGTGAGGATAAAGAAGGTGTTGGGAGGAGGCCATGGGGAAGTAGCCCAGGGAGTTGTAGCTGTCGCACAGCTGTTCCAGGAGGCACTCTAGACAGCTGCATTCCACAGGGCCCTGGGCTGGAACCCGGAGTAGAGGCCGGGCCCGGGTTCCCCCCAAATCCTCCCAACTCCTGGTCAGATGCAGGAGGAGTCGACCTGGACTGTGAATTCAGAAAAACGGCCAAGCTGAGGGCTGCTGTGAAGCTCGAAGGTGAGCAAATCCACCAATAAGCACAAGACCCACCAAGGTAGCACAGGAACTTTGTCACAACTGGTGTCAGCAGTGGGATCTGGTGTCCACAGCGCGGCGGAAGAAGGAGGGTGTTTGGAAGGGAAAAAAAAAAAAAAGAGGGAAGAGGGTCTATTTTTATTTTTTTCACCACAATGGAGGAGGTAGTGAGGGCACTGATACAAGCCACAGCTGCCCAGCAGGAGGCTACTCGTGTCCAGGCAGCCGCCCAACAGGAGGCAGTGCGGCTGCAGCAAGAGACTAATCACCTGCTGATGGACCAGGCTGCTCAAGACCGGGCTATGTTGCGGGAACTGGTAAACCAGGTAAAGGCCCTTACAGAGCTGAACCGTGACCATGATGGGACGCAGATCATGCAGACCAGCAATTGGCTGCAGAAAATGACGTGGGAGGATGATGTAGAGGCATACCTCCTGGCCTTTGAGAGGACAGCCCTGCGGGAGGCTTGGCTCCAAGAACAGTGGTCTGGCATCCTCACTCCATTCCTATGTGGGGAGGCCCAGAAGGCCTACTATGATTTGCGTGAAGAGGCTGCTGCAGACTACCCCCAGCTGAAAGCAGAGATCCTGGCCAGATCTGGGGTAACGACCGCAGTGAGGGCCCAGTGATATCATGAGTGGAGGTACCAGGAAAACAAAACCTCGTGGTACCAATTATATGACCTCATCCATCTCGCACGAAAGTGGTTACGAACTGAGTCCTGGAGTCCGGAGGAGATACTAGAGGTTCTGGTCATCGACCGGTACATGAGAGGACTACCACCAGACCTTTGCGCCTGGGTAAGCCAGAACGAACCCTCCACTTACGACGAAGGTTGTTGTGCTGGTAGAAAGGCGAAGGACGGCGAGGGAGCTGACCCGACCAGTTAAGGAAGAAGCACCCCGGGTTAAAGTAGCAGCACCAAGCCCTAGAGCCCGGGTGACTGGGCCACGAGGAGAACCCAGGTGGAAAAAGAGAGGGGCTGAAGGCCCACCAGAAGCCACAAAGAGTCAGAGCACTGAGGGGGAAGAGGATCGTGATGTTAGACAACCCAAACCAAGAGACCGGGGAATGCCTAGGGCTCCATACAGATGTTACGCCTGCGGGGAGTGGGGACACACAGCTGCACAGTGTCCCAATGCCGAGGAGCCTATGCAGTGTAACCTGGGGAACTGGGCAGACCCATGCTCCCTAATCCACCTTGTGGGGGTCTCACTAACCCCACATATGTACACCAGACCAGTGAAGCTAAATGGGATAGAGACCACAGCACTGGTTGATTTGGGGAGTGCTATCATGCTTGTCTCGGGGAAGCTCGTGAAGCATAGTCAGCTGCGGTGGGCTAAGCGTACGGGGATAACATGCGTCCATGGGACAGTTGGTTATTACCCCACGATCCCAGTAAAAATCAAGATTCAGGGAACACTGAGGTAGCAGCAGGTGTAGTCCCTAAACTCCCATACCCAGTGCTCATAGGGAGGGACTTCCCAGGGTTTGGAGACTTACTCCTGGTAGGGAAATTGGAGAAAGGGGGAAGCCCTGAAAGTAGTGTGGCATCCACAGTAGACTGTCAACCCCCAGCCTTCTCTGAAATATCCCCAGATTTGTTCTTCACTCCCAGACAGGGTAGAAAGACGAAAAGAGAAAGAAGGGTAGCTAAGGCCTTGGGAATCCGAATACTGGTCCAAAGCCAGAGGGTCGCTCTCGTAGGTAGGCGGACCTGAGCAGCTGAAAAGGAGGCCACCCAGGAGGGAGAAGCACCCGAGTCGGGCCCACATCCTAACGCCTCTGAACCAGTAGAGGCAACAGAGACTGGCCCCCTAGATCTCGGGCAGATTAGCCCCGGGAGAGGAATTTTTGGATGGGACCAGGCTGAAGACCCAAGGTATGACGACATTAGGAAGGAGGTGACTGAAATAGATGGGGCCCCCGTGGAAGGGAAAACCCAGGGACCAGGACCCTACTTCATAATGAAGAAGAATCTCTTATACTGGGTTGCACCAGTACAGGGGCAGAAGGTACAGCAGATCCTAGTACCTCAAAAACACCAGAATGCTGAGAGAGAGAGTCCCCTGACATTGTTTCATATAGTCAGAGAGTAGAACCCCAACCCCCAGGGATCAAACAGCAAAAGAAATTACCTCATTACTGGATTCAGATTCTGACTCTGTACTGGACTCCACCGTGCATTTTTTGCTGTAGAGAAGCAGGAGGGGGGACAACCAGATGTTTGTAAATATAAAACAGCACAAGGCTTATTTTGAAGTCAATATAAATAGGACACATTCTCTAATATACTTAGGAAGTTTGTTGATGCCGTATTTTTCTAAACTTCCATTACACAAAGCTAACTTTTCTGAAAAACCTCAATTTTTCAGAAAATAAATCTGCTGACCTAAGAAATTTCAGGTCAAGGGGATTTTTTTTTTAAGTCGTAGCAGAAAGAGTGGTTCAGAGTTATACCTGCAACAGAAACAGGACTTTCAGCTTTGTTAACTTGATTTTTCTTTGGCCATTATTTTAAATTGCATCCAAGTTATAAAAGAGGAGTTAGTGTTTATGGCACTGTAACCACAGATAAATAGCTAAACTACATCTATAACAGCCACAGCTTTTCCAGAGGATACTGTGTGTCTTCTGTATTTACGCAAAACTACAAACAAAAGTAAAAGTTTTTCATGCTGCAGGTGGTAACACAGGAGTTAAATGAGAAGCAGTTTCCTCCCATCCTCATTTCTTTGCAGGTGAATCAGTTTGTGTCAATTTATCAACACAGACAATTAGCCACACATGCTCATTAGACAGCATATTCCAACTTAGCTATTTAGTCTGAAATCTTAGGCTAAAGAATCATACATGTATAGGAAAGGCCAATAAATTAAAGAGAAATTTTACCATGTATTTGTGTGCTAGTCTCTCTACATAATCTGAACTTTTATCAGAATCCATAGATCACAGGAGTCTACCACAAAGGATGGAAAGACAAGCTGTGTTAGAAAAGCATTTCTAATAGAGGATACCCAGACATGGCAACTCCCCTAATACTAGAAACATCTATCCACCACATTAACAATTGCATTTTAAGTTAAATATTTAATAAAGTTTGGCTTCTACAGCTTAAAAGCAGTGAGCATCCACAAATCTCTTACCCTCATATTTTACTGAAAGGATGGCTCAAGGAAAAAATTTAGGACATTCAATATTTAATCATCCTGTTATGAGAAAGAAAAAAGACACAAAGACTCTCATTTTGGGCACAACATGGTTTTTAAGCATTGTATGTCACTGGAAAGTGGAGAAAAACTTGCACTAACCCAGGAAGCCAGATAAGACAAGGCATTTCACTTCCCCAAGTGAACTCTTCAGTCAGGTTCAAGTAAAGCTGTGTTTAGAATTAGCTGTAATTCTCATTTTTTCAGCCCACCCTAGCTTGTGAATGCAAGGTATTGCACTTTTCTAGGATATTTCTAGCACACTGGCAGGAAATGCAATCAAGGAATCATTTTTATATAAAATTGAAATAAACTAATTAATACTTACTAGTACCACTGCCCTCTCTAGTAGACAAAATAAACTGCTTGGACTTGCCTTTAGGGCAGTGGTTCCCAAACTTTAACAGCCTGTGAACCCCTTTCACTAAAATATCAAGTCTGATGAACCCCCTCCAAAAATGAATATTTCCAGAGATTTTCTCCTTTACTTGAGTATAAATTATAAAAGCAGTGATCTTGGAAATATAAAATTTGTTTTTATGTAACCCTGCTGCCAAATCCGATGGGCAGAAACAAGGTTCAGTATCTAGGGGTTCCGTTTCAGTAACACAGTGCAAAACCAGCTCAATCCCACAACCAGTGACCTGGGACAATTACATACCACCCCCCTGGGCACCTCTAAGAGGCAATACATCCCCTCTCACAAGCACAGAGTCTGAGTGTAGCAAAAGCCTTTTAATAAAGGAGGGAAACAATGCGGCATTATGTTGGGCAAACACCACCAACAGGATTCATAACACAAACTATGAGCAAGTAAGTTTGTCAGTGTCCTTTTCCCCTCAGGGTCTTAAGTCCAGCAACTCAACAGCCACTCCACCCACAGTTTCTGCCCTTGGTCAGTGCAGCCCCAGAGTTCAGAAGTTCATCTGCAGAGTTTAACCTCCCAGCATGGGTGGAAGTGGTGGGAGGTATAGGGGCATCTTACCTGCTCCACTGCTTGGGTCGATGGCTGATTGCCATGCCTCTCTGTGGGGTTCTGCTGCAGTCTTCACCACCAGCTGCACTTCTCTGCTAGCCCCCCTGCTAGCCACTCACCAATATGTCTTCAGGCCCCCCCCACCTAACACAGCGCTCAGTGATTTCAGCTCTTAGCCCTGGTCTACACTAGGGGGGGAATCGATGTAAGTTACACAACTTCAGCTATGTGAATCACTTAGATGGACTTACCGTGGTGTCTCCACCGCAGTGAGTTGACTGCTGCCGCTCCCCCATCGACTTTGCCTGCGCCTCTCACGGCATAGGAGTATAGGAGTCAACAGGAGAGCACTCAGGGGTCAATTTATTGCATCTAGACTAGACACAATAAATCTGTCCCCACTGGATCAATTGCTACCCACCAATCCAGTGGGTAGTGAAGACATGCCCTTAGTAACTTCAGATCTTTAGTGATTTCAGCTGTCTGGGGGAGGGGGCAGTGCTGGCACACTCAGAACCACTAGCCCAAAGTAGGCCTAATGCTTACACCTAGGTATCAGTGATTTCAGCTCTACAGCATGTAACAAGACTCCTAATGGACTCAAAATGAGCTCTGTTATTACACAATAGAGAGAGAAACAGTCAAAGTGGTGTTTAAGGGCCTCAGATAGGGCCCACACTACCAGGCACACAAACCTCTCCCCCAGCCTCTCTCACTTCACTGGTATTTGGAACCCATGTCCCTTGCCTAGCAAGTGCTACTTAGTTGAGGAGGAGTCCCCCCATCATGAAATGCCACATACAGTTCTACTGTCCTTGATTCACATAACCAGGATAACAACACTTTATTACTCCTGCCCCAATAACAAAGAGACTGGGGATCCCACAGCAGCCAAAGTGACCATTTGGGCAAGCAGTCCCATCATGCTAGGTGGGATGGGTATGCCCAAGCAAACAAGATCAACCTCTGAAGTCCTTTTCCACAACAACAGGTTTCAGAGTAGCAGCCGTGTTAGTCTGTATCCGCAAAAACGAACAGCAGTACTTGTGGCACCTTAGAGACTAACAAATTTATTAGAGCATAAGCTTTCGTGGGCTACAGCCCACTTCATCGGTTGCATAGAATGGAACATATAATAAGAAGATATATATATACACATACAGAGAAGGTGGAAGTTGCCATACAAACTGTAAGAGGCTAATTAATTAAGATGAGCTATTATCATTATCATTATCCTGCGGATAATAGCGCATCTTAATTAATTAGCCTCTTACAGTTTGTATGGCAACTTCCACCTTCTCTGTATGTGTATTTTATATATATATATATATATATATACACACACACACACACACACACACACACACACACAGAGATCTTCTTATTATATGTTCCATTCTATGCAACCGATGAAGTTGGCTGTAGCCCACGAAAGCTTATGCTCTAATAAATTTGTTAAGGTGCCACAAGTACTCCTGTTCTTTTTTCCACAACTCACCACCAGATGTCAGGGTAGAGCTCATTCTGACTCTGCTTACATTTATGACATGCTTATTACACGCTATTTATTATGAAATTTAATGTGGATAAATGTAAAGTAATACACATTGGAAAAAAAATAATCCCAATTATACATACAATATGGGGCTAATTAAGCTACAAAAAATGGGCAGCAGGTTTAAAACAAATAAAAGGAAGTTCTTCTTCACACAGCGCACAGTCAACCTGTGGAACTCCTTGCCTGAGGAGGTTGTGAAGGCTAGGACTATAACAGGGTTTAAAAGAGAACTGGATAAATTCATGGAGGTTAAGTCCATTAATGGCTATTAGCCAGGATGGGTAAGGAATGGTGTCCCTAGCCCCTGTTTGTCGGAGGGTGGAGATGGATAGCAGGAGAGAGATCACTGATCATTACCTGTTATGTTCACTCCTTCTAGGGCACCTGGCATTGGCCACTGTCGGTAGACAGGATACTGGGCTGGATGGACCTTTGGTCTGACCCAGTGGCAAGATATTGACATTCGTGATACACTACTTGCCAAAAGGGAGGGGCGAAGCCCAGCTGCTGTTGTCCCACCTAACCTGGAGGCTAAACTACTATTGAGAGAATGGACCAAACTAAAACTGATTCAGGGAGTGCTACACCGAATGACCACCGACCCTTTACAAAAGCAACAAGCACAACTAGTACTGCCAAAAGAGTGCAGAGCCCCGGCCATGAGGGCCCTGCATGATGACTTTGGACATTTAGGGATGGAGAGGACCCTGGAACTTATTCGTAGTAGGTTCTATTGGCCCCGAATGGCTGAAGATATTCACAGGAAATGTGAGACTTGCGCTCGATGTGTTCAAAGGAAAACTCTGCCCACAAGGGCTGCATATCTCAAGAACATCACCAGCACCAAACCTTTGGAACTGGTATGCATTGATTTCTTGTCAGTAGAGGTAGACAAGAGGAATGTTGGGAACATTCTAGTAGTGACTGACCATTTTACACGGTATGCACAGGCATATCCCACACGTGATCAGAGGGCCACCACCGTCGCTCGAGTATTGTGGGACAAATATTTCTCAGTCTATAGATTCCTGGCTCGGATACACTCTGATCAGGGGCAGGATTTTGAGAGTCACCTTCTGAAGGAGGTGCTGAAGATAGCAGGAATTAAAAAGTCTAGGACAACGCCTTATCACTCCCAAGGTGATCCTCAGCCAGAGAGGTTCAACCGAACCCTATTAGATATGTTGGGAACTTTGCGACCAGAGCAGAAGGCAACCTGGAGCCAGCATGTCGCATTTCTGGTGCATGCCTACAATGCCACAAAGAACGATGCTATGGGAGTCACCCCATATCTCTTGATGTTTGGGCGAGAACCGAGATTACCCATAGACTTGTGCTTTGGTGTATCAGAGGATGGAGATAGCTGTGAAACTCATCAGCAATATGTATCTCGACTAAGAGAAAAGCTGCGGGATGCTTATCACTTAGCTACTGCTGCGGCTCGGAAGGACGCAGACCGCAACAAACATCGATATGATGCTAGAGTGCGTTCGCAGGAGCTCCAGCAGGGGAACAGAGTCCTGCTGTGAAATTTGGGTATTGCTGGCAAACACAAGATAGCTGACAGATGGAAGGCAATACCTTACTTGGTGATGGAAAAGCTGGGAGACCTGCCGGTCTACAAGATCAGACCTGAAGAGAGTCCAGGGCAAATAAAGACAGTGCATAGAAACCTTTTGCTCCCTGTGGGGGAATTAGTAAGTACCCCTTATGAGCTGGGCTATGACAGGGCAACCGGGCAGGATAAAGGTGCTAGACCAAAGCCACCATCCAACATGGACAGCCGGCCCCCTGCAGCTAACCTACCCCCATGCAGCACATCCGAGAGCGAGTCAGAGGAGGAAGACACAACCCTGGTGTATCCTGGAATGGAGACAAGATTTCAGTCTCGATCAGCTGAACCAAACGAGAGTTCCCCCTCTTCCACCCTCAACCCCATGGCGGAATTATTTAGGCCCATTTCTGATACCCCTGTGCCGCTGATGGGACCCCCATGTGATGACACACACAGGTTATTGTACAGTGGAGACACACAGGTAGAGGATGTCCTGGGCACCTTGGACCCTCCAATGTTAGAACTAGAAGTGCAGGGGCCTATGCTAGTAGCCGAGGGACCCTCGAAGGAAACCTCTCCATCCATCACTCAAGAGGATGTTCCCCCTACCATGGCAACAGAGATTCTCAATAGACGAGACAGGGTGACAAGACCAGTAAAACAGTTAACTTATGATGCACCTGGGGTGACTAGTGAGGAGCCAATACATTTAGCACACAGGCTTGTGGAAGCTAAAGTGGGCTTCCTGAGGCCCTTTGGAGGAAACCAATGAGTTGGTATAAAGGGAGTATGATTTGGGGGGAGGATGTAAGCAGAGTCAGGATGAGCTCCACCCTGACATCTGGTGGTGAGGTGTGGCAAGTTGTGGAAAAGAACTTCAGGGGCCGATCTCATTTGCATAGGCACACCCACCCCACCTAGAATGAGGCCATAGCTGCCCAAATGGTCACTTTGGCTGCTGTGGGATCCCCAGTGTCTCTGTTATTGGGGCAGGAAGAATAAATTGTTATTACCCTGATTATGGGAATCAAGGACAGTGGAACTGTACTTGGCCTTTTGTTATGATGGAGGGACTCGCCATCAATGAAGTAGCACTCGCTAGGCAAGGGACATGGGTTCCAAAACTCTGAATTGAGAGAGGCTGGGGACAGGTATTAATACTTGGTGGCATGGGCCCCCTGGTGAGGGCCTTACATGCTAATTGCACTTCCTTCTCTCTCCACTGTGGAATAGCAGAGCTAATTTTGATGCTATTAGGAGTCTAGTTACAGGCTGCTGACCTGCATTCACTTTGGGCCAATGGTGCATTAGCACTGAGGCTCTACTACTACAAGCTGAAATCACAAAAGAGCTAAACTTACTAAGAGCTGAAACCACTGAGTGTTGTGTTAAGTAGCGGGGGAGCCTGAAGATATATGGTGGAGCAGCTTCAGGACGGTGAGCAGAGCAGCTTGTGGAGCAGAGCAGTTTGCAGGACGGCTGGCAGAGCATTGCAGTTTGCGGGACGGCGAGCAGAGCAGCTGGTGGAGCAGAGCAGTTTGTTGGATGCCTGGAGCAGCTCATGGGGCGGCTGGCAGAGCGGAGCCCCATGTAGAGGTGGGGCCATCAGCTTTGGACCACATAAGGTGCCCCTTAAACTCCCCCCTCCCAATCTCCACCCAGGTTGGGAGGTAAAACTCTGCAGATAAACTTTCAAAATCTGGGGCTGCCCTGACCAGGGACAGAGACTTTTGGGTAGTTGGACTTTTGGGACTTTGGGTGATTTTGGGTTGCTGGACTCAAGAACCAAAGGGAAAGGACACACCCCAATTTGCTTGGGGTGGGTTTTTTGCTCATGGGTTGTGTTATGAATCCTGTTGGTGGTGTTTCCCCAACATAATGCCACATTGTTTCTCTCTGTTATTAAAAGGCTTTTTGCTACACTCAGACTCTGTGCTTGCGAGAGGGGAAGTATTGCCTCTTGGAAGCGCCCACTGGGGGTGGTATATATTTGTCCCAGGTCACTGGGTGGGGGCTCAAGCCGGTTTTGCATTGTGTTGTTGGAATGGAACCCCTAGATACTGAACCCGGCCCTTGTTGCTGCCAACTCTGACAGGCAGAAGGGTTACACACATTACAACAAAGCTTAAACTTGTTCTTCATAATAATTTTAAAAACACTAGCTGCCTATTTAATTTTAAAAACAGCAAAAAATATCCACCTCCCTTTCCATTTCTTATAAGGAGTCTTGAAGTTTAAATCTCTTCAGTGTGATAGATATGCTTGTTTTGATCTGCTTAGCTCTTGGAAGTCCAGGGGCTCCAGATTGCTGACCCCATGCTGCCCAGGGTCCCTAGGGACAGCTCTGTCCGCCATTAGGGAATTTTTCCCCGAGAACCCCCTGTAACATTTCATGAAACTCCAGGCAGTTCATGAACCCCAGTTTGGGAACCACAGCTTTAGGGAAAGGGAGGTGATAGTAGGGTGACCAGACAGCAAATATGAAAAATCAGGACAGGGGCTGGGGGGGTAATAGGAGCCTACATAAGAAAAAGACCCAAAAATAGGGACTGTCCCTATAAAATCAGGACATCTGGTCATCCTAGATGTTAGGGGAAGCTGCACTGTTCTGCTTCTATCCCCATTATCACTATAACTCCATTTTCTAGGATCATCCTAACCACATCCATACCTGCTCTGGGTTGTCCACCCCAGCACTTCTTCCTTCTCCTTTGCCTTTTCTCTACTGAAGCCATTCTGCTCCTAGCAGCCTCAACCTACTCCTGCTTTATAGGCATGACTCCTCCACCCCCTTCTGCCCTGCCCCTCCTCTCCCTAATGCCTGCAGCTACTTTTACCCACCACCCTTAAATTCCATAAACAAATTCTCATGAGAATTATTCCGGAAACAAGCAGTAATTTGATCCTGAAAGAGAGAGCCATCTCCTTTACCATTCCTCCTGTGTATCACAGCTTTCCTCTACCTCTCCACCAGTTTCCATACACAAAGAGCAAAACTGTACCTCAACCTAAATTGCTTTTAAGACAGAGTTAGCTGAAGCAATGAAAAGGGGAAAAAAATGAAGTCTTTCTATGAAACCACAAAGTGGGTGTGTCACTGGTAAAGGCTGGAGACCCTGCTTTTGAAAATGGCTGTTGAAGACAGAAAACCCCTGTAATACACAGATGAAGTACACAGAAAATAAAAGGCATCGTAGTTTCATATTTACATGCATCACACTTCTTCCCCGTATGTTTTTAATATAAGCTCAGTTTTGCAGGAAATCTGCACAGATAGAAAGTTTGGGTTTGGCACATAATGCTTTCTAAGCACGTTTATTAAGTCCTTGAAATCTGTCCCAGCTGATTGCCTAAGTACTGCACACCTTTCTCATTAGTGTTAGGAAAATAGATTGTTTTTCCTGCCACTGTTTTCTACAACACTTACATGACCTACATTTTGCAAAAAGTTCAGCAAAGAAGACCTGTTTACCCCCCTGGAACCTCACTGCAGGATCAGGGCACAAGTCTCTTCAAATATATTTCAGATTCTTGTTCATTCTCACTAGATAGGAAACTTGCCTTAGAGTAGTTTCTTCACTTTGTGTCTCACTCTGGATGGAATCCACAAAGGGACTTAGGCATTGCAGTGCTGAACATCATGGCTCCCAACTTTCAGGTGTCTAGAAAATCACAGGAACAACACTGTGATCCACAAAGCCAAGTTAGGGGCCTCAGCTTCCTACACAATGAATGGGGAGAGACAGGCACCCTAGGAATGCAAACCACAAAAGCCAGCAAGCTTGTTGGGGAGCCACCTAAACCAGCCAATGAGAAATACCAACAAAAGGGGTTTCCCCAACTCTTTCTGAGAGAGAGTTGCATAAGTCCAGGCTCTAGGAAGGCACCTAGCTCTGCTAGCGATCCATAAATGGGCACCTACTGCCTGGAGCCATTGTGGATAAGTAATGAAGAGTGGCAGAGCAGGGGGACTGGGCCCAGGAACTCCCACTGCCCAGGTGGGTGCCCTAACTATTGGGATACTGAGTCCTTCCTGCTCCTTGGCCCAACGACCGTTTAAGGATTTATCAACAGAGGATTCAACAGGAGAGGCTGAGGGAGCCCCACACTGGCCTATCCTGTAGCTTGGTGCTTAAAGCCCTCTCCTGTGAGGGGGGAGCCCTTTATTCAAATCCTTTCTGCCCTTTTGGCAGAGTGGGGGAAATTGGACCTGGATCTCCCATATCCCAGAGGAGGGCTCTAATCACTGGGCTACACCTTATAAAGTGAAGGGTAGCGCCTCCACCTCTGGATTTTGGATGGGCTCTGAGCACACCTAACAGATCAGGCTCCACACATGAATGCCCATCTTCCACAGGCACTGACATTCCTATGTGCTAGGGGGGGTGCTCGACCCCTTCCCCCACGGCCGCCACCCCACCCTGCTTCTTCACGCCCCCGCTATGCCTCTTCTCGCCCCACCTCTTCCCACCCCCTCACTGAGCGCTGTGCCCTCACTATTCCCCCTCCCCGCCAGCACCCCCTGCATGCCGCGAAACAGCTGATCGTGGTGGGTGGGAGGCACTGGGAAGGAGGGGGAGGTGCTGGGGGGAGGGAGGAACTGATGGGGGCTGCCAAGTGGGTGCTCAGCACCCACCCTTTTCCCCCAATGGTTGTTGCAGCCCCGGAGCACCCACGGAGTGAGCACCTACGCCATCTTCCCCTGGTTCATGGATCACTCAGGGGCTTAGGTGGGAGCCAGGCATCTAGTCACCTAGCAGGAGGCATCAGAGGCAAAAACACGGGTATCTGGGGAATTTTTACTCTAGAAAATTTAGGCACCTACAGGTTTGGGCAGGAGTCTATCTGTTTGGGAGGCAGGGGGCTCAAAGACAGCTTGTTTCCACTCCACCCACACCAAAAAAAAAAGAAAAAAGAAAAAAAAAGGAGAAGAATTCTTAAAGTGCAGCACGATGTTAAAACTTTAGTACTCCTTACACAGCTCATCAACCATTGGTTGGGGGTAACCAGGTTTGGGGACTATGGCAGGCCAAGAAGAAGTGGTCAAGGAAGAATTCATCTAGCTGGAGAGAATTCAAAGAGCTGGGAGATGTACTTTATTTTAAAGAAAACAGAATATGTTCCTGTCTCCAAGTTAGGCCTAAGCATTACTAGACTTTCTTTAGCCACAGTCCCCCACATAAAATCCAGACTACTTCAATGACACCAGCAGCAACTTCTAAAGCTCCTTTATCCCTTTCCTCTCAGGCCAGGTCATGTATTCTGTGTATGCTGGAAAATTAACTTTTCACAGCTGCTACCCTGCACTAACCAGGTGCAACTGTGGTCCTTTTGCTAAGAAGGTTAACTGTTTCCCCATCAACCTACAGACAGCATGTGTGTATGCTCCATCGTAGGGCCCCTCACAGATGGACTGGAGCTAAAAAAGACTTGTCAACTGGTTCACATAGCGGGGCTGGCACTGGCTTGCTCCTCTCAGTCTCCCTGGTGTAGTGCTGAATACCATTATTTCTTGTGCTCATCAGGTATTAGGAATCTTTATACATCTGCCATTCATCAGCATGGCACTTTTTAAAAAATTGTAAAATGGGTCTATACTGCAGTAAAAGTACAGTAAGTGCACAATGAGGCACAATAAGACAAAGTAATGCATCACAATTATCTGAATTCATTAGAAACAGATGTAACATACACAAGCCCAGACCTGCTCAAGCATGGAGGAGTCAGACAGGTTAGTGATGGGTGATCTCTTGTTATCGAGTATGATCATCTTCCATGGGAGTTATGGGTCCTCAGGTGGGTAATAAGGCCAATCCTTGAACCACAAGTTCTATTACAATGAGGGCAGGTGTTTTCAGGCTCAGCAGGAGGATGTTGACCATGACTGGAAGCCAGTCTCTCCTTCCTCCTGCGCCTCTTGTCCTCCTCAGCTTGTCGGCGAGCAAGTTCAAAATGCAGGGGACCATCACATAGGACTTCACTCCAAGTGTCTCCCAAGCGTCAATGTCAATATTACACTTTTTAAAGTTGTCCTTCAGGAAGTCCTTATAATGTTTCCATTGTCCACCCACGTTACGGTACCGTTCTTTCAGCTGAGAGAACAGGACCTGTTTTGGGAGGCGCTGGTCTGGCATCCGGACAACGTAACTCGTCCAGCGGAATTGCTGACGGATGATCATTGCCTCGATACTGGTGGTCTTTGCTTCTTCCGGAACACTAATACTGGTGCACCTGTCCTCCCATTTGATCTTCAGAATCTTCCGAAGGCAGCTTTGAGGGTGCCTCTCAAGGACTTTCAAGTGGTGTCTCTAGGTTGTCCAAGTTTCGGACCCATACAAGAGTGTTGGGAGAATAACGGCTTGATAAACAAGAAGCTTGGTGTCTGTTCGAATGTCGTGATCTTCAAAAACCCTGTGCCGTAAACGAGAGAAAGCTACATTGGCACAGCTCAGGTGAAGTTGAGTTTCTGCATCAATATCTGCCTTGGATGAAAGATGACTTCCAAGGTAGAGGAAATGATCGACATTCTCCACTGCCACTCCATTGATTTTGATATATGGGGCATGTAATACCTCATTTGGAGGGGGCTGATAGAGCAGTTTAGTCTTCTTGATATTAAGAGTGAAACCAAGACTTGCATAAGCATCGGCAGACAAATTCAAAAAAGTTTGAAGGTCTTTCTCAGGGTAAGCAAAGATTGCGTTGTCATCAGCATACTGAAGTTCCACAAGAGATGTTGCTGAGATCTTATTCTTGGCTTTCAGCCTGCTAACCCTGAACAGCTTTCCGTCCGTTCTGTAAATGATTTCAACAGCAGCTGTAAACTTCCCAGCAATTAGGTAAAGAATAACGGCAATAAAAACTGCAGACATGGTTGGAGCGATGATACAGCCCTGTTTGACTCCTGTTTGTACTTTGAAAGGTTCATTCTGGGAGCCATCGCTGATCTGCCCGCCGAAGGCAAAGCGGGATTTGACGCCTTTGTCGGTCGCCTTTCTCGTCAGGTTTGTGACCTCAGTGAATGACAGCTCCCAGGATGCTCTGAGTCGCAGAGTCGCCCCCCCCATTCAAATTTGCATGCTGGGATTTGTAGTCATTCTCTCTGGCTCTATCTTGCGCATCCAGGCTGTGCGGACTACACTTCCAAGGCCTCCCCACAGCAGGGGGTGGGGCGGGAGATGATTACAGGGCGGGGTGGTGGGTGCGGCCGGCTCACTAGTACTAGGCAGTGGCTCAGCAGCCGAAGCAGGCTCTGAGTTGTGTCTGGCTGTCTCAGTATGTCGGACGGGGCCAGCGGGGACCCCAGCGGAGGCAGTAAGGAGGGCGGCCTACAGGTGCCGGGCTCGGCGGTGCAGAATGTGGCCGACGTCTCGGTGCTGCAGAAGCACCTGCGCAAGCTGGTGCCGTTGCTGCTGGAGGACGGCGGCGAGGCCCCGGCCGCACTGGAGGCAGCGCTGGAGGAGAAGGGCACCCTGGAGCAGATGCACAAGTTCCTCTCCGACCCACAGGTGCACACCGTGCTGGTGGAGCGCTCCATGCTCAAGGGTGAGAGCCAGGCTGTGTGCCGAGCCGCTGCAGTGGGGAGAGCCGGGTGGGGCAGCTGCCGGGCAAGGGGGGGGTGGCAGGGCCGGATTAACCTTTTGTGGGCTTGGTGCCAAACATATCTGTGGGCCCCCATAGGGGCAGAGGAGCATGGCTGGGGGAAGTTGGTCCCCAGAGCAAGGGACAATGGGGCAAAGCATGGTGGGGCCAGCCCCGCTCCACCCAGCCCAGTGCAAGAGCACTGGATACAAACCAGCAGTTGCCAGATGCACACTGGTCCGCCCAGCCCTGTGTTGCCAGCGTGCCCCTTCCCCTCAGGGGTGGGCCTATGCCATGCCACACAGCCTCCGATTCCCTATGCCCAGTATCTCCCCCCCCCGCCCACAGACCCTCCATCACAAAAGCACAGTGGCCTGCACACCACCACCACCCCTGCCCCGCACCACCCCACACAGCTGCACCACTACTGCCCAATGCACTTCCCCACAGCGCACCACCACAACTACACAGCACCCCACTGAGACCCCCCCACTGCCCAGCATCCCAACACACAGACCTCCCCCACTGCCCCCCCAAGAGATTCCCCCCACTGGCCAGCAGCCCCCCCCCCACACACCTCCAGAGACCCACTCCCTCACACCCTGCCCCCTGGCCACTCACCGACCCTGCTGGAAGGTGACTGCGTCTGCAGGCTGAGCTGGCAGCGCAGCCGGGGCCGGTCCAGTGCCAGGGTGGGGAATCACTCCGGCCTCTCGGGAGTGGCGTGATTAGCCAGGCCAGGGTCTGCCCCTCCCTCGCCGGACTCCCTCAGGACCCACTTGCCTGGAGATAGGGTCACCATACGTCCCCGTTTGGCCAGGACAGTTCCCTTTTTAAGCTCTGTCCCGGCCATCCCAACTTTTTTTTGACCAAAAACAGGCATTTATCCCATTTGCTCTTGCCAACTGATCAGTTGGCAAGAGCAAATGAACAAATGCCCAGTTTGCCAAAAAAGTCTGGTGCGCCCCCCTAGCTGGGCGTGGAGGAACATGTGTTTGGGGGGTGGCGACGCAAGGTGTCAGGCATCAGGGCTTTGGGGGCCAGCCCCAGCCCCAGCCCCAGCCAGAATGGAGCTTGGCGGGGTTAAGGGCCAGCCCAAGCCCCTGGTGGCAGTGTGGGGAGGGTGTCAGCTCCTGGCAGTGGTGCGGGGAGCTGGGGCGAAGGAGGGGTCAGCCCCTATCCTGGCAGCGGCATGCAGAGCTCGGGGAGGGGGGGGGTCAGCCCCTGGCTGCGGCATGGGGAGCTGTGGGGGAGGGGTCAGCCCCAGAGGTGGATTTAGAGTTAGTGGGGCCCTGTGCTCAGCTTCATTTTTGGGGCCCCTCCTTGGGACCCAGCCAAGAAAAAGAACATTCTCTCTGATCTCCCCCTGCCCCCATTTTTCATTCTTTTTTTCTTCATCCTTCTCTTGTAAGTAAATGAAAATAAAGTGAGGTACCTTGATTGTTCTTGTAGTCTAACTTATTTTTCCACAGACCACTTGAAAATCACTGCGGGTCTCGGCGGACCACTTAATGCTCTTTCCAAATATTGTTTGTACTGTTAGCTAACGATTGTAAAGCGCTTGGGATAAGAGCGCTTTATAAAAAAAATGTAAAAAAACATTGGGGTGCGGGCTCTGGCCAGGACTTAGGGTGTGGGAGGGGGCTCAGGGCTGGGGGTGCAGGGTCTGGGAGGGAGTTAGGGTGCAGGAGCAGGCTGGGGGTTGGGGTGCAGGGTCTGGCTAGGAGTTAGGGTGAGGAAGGGGGCTCAGGATTGGAGTGTGGAGCTCTTACCTGGGGCAGCTCCCATTTGGTGCGAGGGGTGCAGGTGGGAATGTGGGGGGGGAGGTGCAGGAGTCAGGGAGGGCAGGGGGCTGGGTGTGTGTGACGGGGTGCAGGAGTCAGGGCTGGGTGTGTGTGAGGGGTTGCAGGAGTCAGGGAGGGCAGAGGGCTGGGTGTGTGTAAGGGGGGTGCAGGAGTCAGGGCTGGGTGTATGTGAGGGGTTGCAGGAGTCAGGGAGGGCATGGGGCTGGAGGTGTGTGAGGGGGTGCAGGAGTGAGGGCTGGAGGTGTAGGGTCTGGGAGGAAGTTAGGGTGCAGGAGTGGGCTGGGGGTTGGGGTGCAGGGTCTGGCCAGGAGTTAGGATGCAGGAGGGGCTCAGGGTTGGGGCTGGGGGTTGGGGTGTGGAGCACTTACCTGGGGCAGCTCCTGTCTGGTGCAAGGGGTGCAGGTGGGAATGCGTGTGTGGGGGGTGCAGGAGCTCCCATTTGGTGCTTGGGCTGGGGATGTGGGGGGTGCAGGAGTCAGGGCATGGGGTGTGGGGGGGCTGGGTATGTGTGGGGGGTACAGGAGTCAGGGCTGGGGTCATGGGGGTGTGTGAGGGGGGAGCAGGGGTCAGGGCAGGGAGCTGGGGGTTTAGGCTGGGGTCATGGGGGTGCTTCCAGCCCCCTGCCCTGAGCAGCTCACGGCAGGGGGCTGGAGGGGGTATTTGTAGGGGGAGTGCAGGGGCTCTAGCCTGCCCTGATTTCCTCCCCCTTCCCCAAGGCCCCGTCCCCGCCTCTTCTCTGGCTCCTCCCCCTCCCTCTGGGTGTGCTGGCAAACAGCTGTTTGGTGGCGCCATGGTAAACCCGGTACTGGGAGGAGGGGGTTGGGTTGGGCGGAGCCTCCCTTTGCTGCAGATGGTAGCTGCCAAGCTGGCGGCAGTTGCTGCTTTGTGCGCCATGGTGACCTTTGTTCCCCTGCTCCCTGTGACAGGGCTCGTTGGGCCTGTGACCTCCCCCCATACACACACACACACAAAGTGAGGGGTGGGCCTGTGACTCCCCCCATATACACATACAGGCAGTGGGGGTGGGTCTGTGATCCCCCTGTATCCCCACCCTGCCCCCAGGAGATATGCTGACCCCACATGCACGGTGTAGTGTACCCTGTAATGCCCTACTGCAACAGGAAGAGGGGAGACAGCCCCATCAACAATTCCCTAACTTGACCAAAGAAAAATCCTAACATCATGCCCGTATCTTTTCAAGTCAGGTACCAACAGGGAAGTCTATGTGAAGGCACAACAGCTGTTGTATTTACCTACATAAGACCTTTGAGCCAGCGTCTACATCTTAGTTTATAAAGAGCATTGGGATGATACGTGGCACAACACAGCAATAAAGTCAGATGCTGTTGTGAAGGAGGTCCAAGTTCAAGGTTTCCAAGCACTCCAGTGCTGCAAAGCCAAGAAAGAAACTTGACAAACAATAAATGCAGAGCTCAAGGGAATGTTTTATCACCTCAACTTTGATTTCAGCCAAAGTTCATATAAGGCAGTGTCCACACATGTCTTTTTTCAAAGACCAATGTTATTTTCTTGATCTCGGTAATTTAAAACTGAAGTACCAGTTTCTGGCTATTTTTTCTTCCCACAGCATAGACATGTTAGTAGCCTCTCTGTATAGGTTTTGAGTTAGCTTTCAGGACCAAGGCTATGGTACATTCCCTTCCTGTGGGAATGGACAGGGGTGTTATTTGTGGGTCACAGCATCTCTTCTTCGCTCTATTCCAATACAGGAGGTTACAGGGGGAGCCAGTTCCACCCCATGGGGGAAATCAGTTAGGGAATTGTTGAAATGTTCCCAAGGATCATTAGTTTCTACGTGGCTAGTTCACAGATGCAGGCAGAAGGAATCTCCCAATGATTTCATCTGAAGGACTGCACCTGCCACAGTGTTGCAAAGTACTGCAGTGCAGTATAAACAGTGGGTATGAGCCAGTGCTGTTGAAGGACTTGGATGTGTGATGTTATGGCCTAGCAACTGAGCTATATTAATACCAGTGACATTCAGTTAAAATGGAATAAATGTTTCAAAACCTGGCTTGTGTACTTTTCTCTGTAAGGTTTCAGAGTAGTAGCCGTGTTAGTCTGTATTCGCAAAAAGAAAAGGAGTACTTGTGGCACCTTAGAGACTAACCAATTTATTTGAGCATAAGCTTTCGTGAGCTACAGCTCACTTGCATCCGATGAAGTGAGCTGTAGCTCACGAAAGCTTATGCTCAAATAAATTGGTTAGTCTCTAAGGTGCCACTAGTACTCCTTTTCTTTTTTCTGTGTAAGGTATTTACATTGTTCCCCCCCTCCCCCTTGTATAGTATCTAGTAACTTTTTTATGGGTGAATTGCTCATAGGGAGGAATAAAAACTACATTAGTTTCAGATATGGTGTCATAAATATAAAGGGAAGGGTAAACACCTTTAAATCCCTCCTGGCCAGAGGAAAAACCCTTTCACCTGTAAAGGGTTAAGAAGCTAAGATAACCTCGCTGGCACCTGACCAAAATGACCAATGAGGAGACAAGATACTTTCAAAGCTGGCGGGGGGGGGGGAAACAAAGGGTTCTCTCGGTCTGTGTGGGTTTTTTTGCCAGGACCAGAGCAGGAATGCAGGTCAGAACTCCTGTGAAAAGTCAGTAAGCAATCTAGCTAGATATGCGTTAGATTCTGTTTTGTTTAAATGGCTGATAAAATGAGCTGTGCTGAATGGAATGTATATTCCTGTTTCTGTGTCTTTTTGTAACTTAAGGTTTAGCCTAGAGGGATTCTCTATGTTTTGAATCTGATTACCCTGTAAGGTATTTACCATCCTGATTTTACAGAGGTGATTCTTTTACTTTTTCTTTAATTAAAATTCTTCTTTTAAGAACCTGATTGCTTTTTCATTGTTCTTAAGATCCAAGGGTTTGGGTCTGTGTTCACCTATGCAAATTGGTGAGGATTTTTATCAAGCCTTCCCCAGGAAAGGGGGTGTAGGGCTTGGGGGGATTTTGGGGGAAAAGACGTTTCCAAGTGGGCTCTTTCCCTGTTATATTTGTTCGACGCTTGGTGGTGGCAGCAATAAAGTCCAAGGACAAAAGGTAAAATAGTTTGTACCTTGGGGAAGTTTTAACCTAAGCTGGTAAAAATAAGCTTAGGGGGTTTTTCATGCAGGTCCCCACATCTGTACCCTAGAGTTCAGAGTGGGGAAGGAACCTTGACATATGGGGATGTAATAACAGATATCAAATCCTTGACAGTTAGTTAGGTGGTCTGGTATGTCTAACCCCGATCAAAGCTTTTTTGCAATAGTTTGGGTGGAGAAGTGGGGTGAGAGTGGGAAGTCAAAGTCCTTAAACTCACACACAAAAAATAAGCCAATTGTGCTTTAACTCGAGTTGCCCCATTTAAGAGACACCTAGTATGTCTACACTGTAATGAAATCTGTGGTACAGTCTCAGAGCCCAAGTCATTTGGCTTGGGCTGCTGGACTAAAAATAGCAGTTTAAATATTCATCTCAGGCAGGAGACCGGACTCTGGGACCCACGCCCTGCACAAGGCCTGTGCTCTAATGTCTACACTGCAATTTTTAGCTCCCTCAGCCCAAGCCCCACAAGTCTGAATCAGCTGATGGGCACCAGCCACAGCTGCTCAGTGAGTTATTTTATTGCAGTGTAGATGTACCCCTGGTGCACTTGGTCCTCAGTCTACCCCAGCATGTTCAAATATTGCAGGCAGACTATTTTTACTGTACACATCATGTTACGTCTAAGAGAAAGTGCTCTGAGAGCAATTTGCGAACATTTTGGTATTACTCATTCCTTTCTGTGATGGATACATTTCCTCACTCCTGACAGGATAAATCTTTTTGAGGACATTGCTCTACCTAAACTTCACCCAACAAATGTGCCTTAGGCCAAATACCAAGAGGCTGATTCTGCAAACCCTGGTAAAACAAATTGCCATTTCATGATACTTCTAGCAGTAGTAAGTTAATTGGATGTTAAATTCAGCACCACGAAATCTTGAATGGGCAAAATAGCTCATTTTAACATCCTGGGTTTTATTTAACATAGTAAAAAGAGCAAATGATTCCAGCAGTTGTATAACTGTAAACTGTTCCAAAAGAATACTTATGACATTCTTGCTTTATGTAATTATTGGACCCCAGCCTTGCCTGCAGTAGGGAAACTCTCTCTTCATTTCCCACTGTTGCTAATGTTCAGCTGAAGCAATTCTAGAAGTTCTACTTCATGCTAAGTGTAGACAGTATTAACTGGCCAGACCTTTTTAAGCACCATGGTGAAGACCTCCAAATCCAAACAACGTAGTGCTTAAAACAGTATGGTGGGCTGCCCAAGTAAGGGAGTGAACATCAGTATACCTGAATTGGTGTTAATGTCAATGTGGGAATCTTTTTAGAAAACTTCCATGGCCTCCATGACTAGCCTGGGGTGATTCTTAACAGTTGCTTTGACAAAGCAGCCCGGAGTGTGTGCATGTTGCACGCAACATGGTCAGATATTATACTGGCATACCCAAGTGCTAGGTTAGTTTACTTCAGACTAATGACTTTAACATGTAAATATTAATTTTAGTAGTAGTCTCCTTTTAATAGCTTGTGACAATTGGCAAGTGTCTATGACTTGAGTAATGGTACCTCTTTCACGAGAGACTATGAGCACACATGTTGTACAGTAAGGGAAACTTATGCAACTGTTTCAGAATAACTGACTCAAATGCACTATTGCGTGCTGGTCTTAAATGTGTTCATGTTTCCTATCTTGGTATGTCATTACATAAACCAGCAGCTGTCTTTTGATTTTGAGCCCTCAATCCACTCTCTACTCACACCTATCCCTTTGCTACCCTTTACATTACCACACTATCCAGTCCAGCCTCTTCCTGGATGCCCTAGGAAAATATTTGCATTACTTGCAATAAAATTTCTGATCTGGTTTGTAATAACTAGTGTGTGAAGCTTTGACTGCCATGTTCCCAAACACCTGTCAAGAGAAACAGCAGGCTGAGGGACCTCTTCTTTGCCATCATTTCATAGGAACTTTAGACCCCTGCTCCAAGCCATTGGATAACCACTAGAAGGCTACTGGCAAACTTGTTTGGCCCTGCTCCCCCCACCTCCATCCCCTAAAAAAACAAATCTCAAACAAGGCTTCAGCAGGATTAGTTTTTCTTCACTAGCAGAAGAATCTCTTTAAGGAAGGGCAGAGGAGTCAAATGGCAAGCTGTTCCTCTGGAGCTTTTTTTTATTTTATTTTTTATTGGAGCTTGATCCATCTGATCGTCCACTTCAGGCTTGCAACAAGTCATGTTGTGCATGTGGGTGTTTTTAGTGGGGATAGCATGTCTCTGAAATATATGGAGTGTCTGGATCAGGAATCAGAGTAGCAGCCATGTTAGTCTGTATCTGTAAAAAGAAAAGGAGTACTTGTGGCACCTTAGAGACTAACAAATTTATTAGAGCATAAGCTTTCGTGAGCTACAGCTCACTTGCATCCGATGAAGTGAGCTGTAGCTCACGAAAGCTTATGCTCTAATAAATTTGTTAGTCTCTAAGGTGCCACAAGTACTCCTGTTCTTTTTATGGATCAGGAATAGGTTTGATCTTTTGGGGTCTGCAAAGGACTGTTGTTCCCTCAGGGTATGTCTATACTACTGTAAGTAGACACCTGTGCCTGGCCTGTGCCAGCTGACGGTGGCTAAGGGGCTATTTAGACATTCCAGCTCCAGCCTGCGAGGTGGGAGGTCCCAGAGCTCAGTCTGCCCAAACCTGTCTGCACTGCAATTAAACAGCCCCTTCACTTAGGCACAGGGGGTTTGGGTGATTTTTAATTGTAGTGTAGACATACCCTCAGATGCTTTCTTTGTATAGAGCAGGGGTGGCCAACCTGAGCCTAAGAAGGAGCCAGAATTTATCAATGTAAATTGCCAAAGAGCCACAGTAATACATCAGCAGCCCCCGCAACACCCCCCCTCCCCCGCCATCAGCTTCCCCCCGCTTCCAGCGACTCCCGCCCACCGGCAGCCCCACTGATCAGCGCCTCCCCCTCCCTCCTTGCACCTCCGGATCAGCTGTTTTGTGGCATGCAGGAGGCTAGGAGGGGGGAGTGGGAGGAGCAAGGGCAGGGCAGCCTCAGGAGAGGGGGCAGAAAGGGGTGGAGTGGGGGCAGGGCCTGTGGCAGAGCCAGGGGTTGAGCAGTGAGCACCCCCCCAGCACATTGGCAAGTTGGCGCCTGTAACTCCAGCCCCGGAGTCGGTGCCTATACAAGGAGCCGCATATTAACTTCTGAAGAGCCGCATGTGGCTCCGGAGCCACAGATTGGCCACCCCTGGTATAGAGGAACCAGACAAAGGTGAACCCTCTATATGGGGAGAGAAGTTTTGCTAAAATTCTAAATCTTGTTTTAAATACTTCATCAAAAAGGAATCTGTTCTACACTAATAGCCTAAACAACAATTTTTAAAATACCACATTCTAGAAAAGGTTTTGTTAATATTTTTAAAACTGATCCACCTGACTTTTATGGACACTCTTGGTCAGCTTCAGCCACTAAAAAATTAATAGCCTGACTGCTCATATGTTGAAGTTTTAAAGGATGATTACAAACATTCTGAAAAAGTGTGCTGGAAATATAGTACTGATGAGCTCACTAGAGCTGTGCATCCTGTCAGCATCACCTGAGGTAAGAGAACTTACTTCTATTGGAAGTAGTATTCTAATGGAAATATGGTGCTGGATTATCAGAGCTTTTACACAACTAATACAGTAGGAAGGAGGTTAAATACCTTTAAGTGCAATGGGTACAGTTCCAGCGCTCCTGCTTTGTTACGAAGTTAAAATGTTAAGTGTTGACTTTTCTACTCTGACTTGAAAATGTAAAGCACCCAGTGCTGACTACTATCAACTCTTAGAAGAAGAGCCAGACTTCAGATCATGAAGATTCACCAGTTAATCTTATCAAACATAAATTGTGTGCTGTTAAGTGGTTGGTTTCATCTGGACATCAAGGGCATCTACCACAATGGGCTACTACTAGTCCATGGGCTTTAGGTGCTACAGTAATACAAAATAAAACTCTGGTAGTTTATCTTTTGGAGGCATTGGGAGAACAGGAGAGTAATGCTCTTGTTCTTTTTCTCACTTGGGTGTGTCTTCCTCAGATGGAGATAGCTTTGTGCTGCATTGCAGTGGTTTCACTGCAGAAGTGCCAGCATGCCCAATGCTTACATCACTTTGTGACTCACTAGCTAAGTTAGGGAAACCGTCATTTTCTCTTACACTTTGTACTTTTAATCTCCTCTTTTCGTTAATATAATTTGAAGTCTTTGAAAAATATCAAGGCGAGTTATGAAAAGGAATTAAACTGACAATCTTGTGACATGTTTTCTTTCAGGTCTTTAAGTATACTGAGATAACTAAACTTTGTGTAGTTTTAACAAGCCATAACTCAGGCTTTGTATTGTGGGGAAACACTGCAATTCTATCTCTTGAAATCAGCATGTAAGGAGTTGGCTTGTAATTTGCTTTCACTACAGCAATTCATACAGGAGGCAGCCTAGAAAAAAGGGGAGCAGTAGTGGTCCTGAAGTAACTAATAGCTTGTAATAAATCCATAAAAACCTCTGTCTTGAGGAGTCATGTGTTTCTGGGTTCTAAGTCATGGTTTAGTACAAATGAAAATATATTTTGGTATGTTCTGTCCAACTCTGCTGACAACAAATGAAATCATTCTGGGTATGATTTTAATTTAGTTGCCTTGGAAATGCTGATTAAAAATCAGACTGATTGTACAATTCTCAAGCTAAGTAACAAGGCTCCACCAGTTTTTATCTTATCTGGTTATTATAGATAGTATCTCAAACCCCTAAAAATATAACTTGAGCTGTATGGCACACGGTATTTTGTGTAAAGTTTCAAACCTAGATGAGAGGTTGGTATGAATGCACTCCTACACGAGTAGGTATGAGGTAGATGGGGTGGAGAGGGATGGGTTCATAGGCTTTTAAGTGTATGTTAGAGGTTTTTAATATATCAAACTCTGTTTGCAGAGGATGCGGATGATGAAGGAGAAGAGGAAAAAGAGTTCATATCCTATAGCATTAACACTGACGTTCATTATGGGCTAAAGTCAAACAGGTGAGTGCAGTCTCACTGAAATCTGATATGAATGTTTTAGGACTAGGAAAAGGTAGTCCTATAATCCTTAGGCTAACACATATAGTAATATGTAGAGCTTATATAGTGCTTTTGATGTTCAAAGTGCTCTACAAACACCTAGCTTCACAACAGCATGCACTCTCTCTCTCTCTCTCTCTCTCTCATATGCTTGCATATTTGTCTCTTGTCATTGTCTAGCCCTAGCACACATTTGTCTCCATGAAGCTAAAATATTTAAGAAGCAATCTTACACCAGAAAATGGTGTGCTTTCAATTACCATGATTATAGACTTGATTGCTTTTAGTTTTCTGTCAGGCTAAAATGGATGCATACAAAAACCTAATACATTCAGCTACTAGTAATAGTTTTAAAGCAGAAGCACAAGTTTTGCTCTCACATTTTCAAAAGTGTACCCCGGTAAAGCATGTTAGCATGTAACGTCTGATATACACCTCCTAATCTTGTGTAATAGTAGAGCTACTGTAATTTACTGTATTCTGGAATTAAATGTCTTATGGTTAACTAACTTTTTTCTTTGCTCTGCAGTTTGGCATTCATTAAGCGTACACCAGTGATCGATGCTGACAAACCAGTGTCCTCCCAACTGAGAGTGCTTACTCTTAGTGAAGATTCTCCTTACGAAACATTACATTCTTTCATTAGCAATGCTGTTGCTCCCTTTTTTAAGTCCTATATCAGAGAGTCTGGCAAAGCAGACAGGTAATTCTGTTAAATGCAAATAATAAATTGTCAGTACTAATGAAAAATGGATCAAAAAGAATGTGGGGTGAGGTAAATAGGACTTGAAACAATTTTAAGAGGAAAATGATCTTGAAGCTAGGCTATTGCTTATGAGATTGTCACAAATTGGTGCTGCTTGTTGGGGATGTAGTTCAAGTTACGTAAATTACATGCACTTGTGTTCATATATGCCTGTTGGTCTCGCTTTTCATTTGGTAACGTTTTTTCCCCCCAGGGATGGTGATAAAATGGCTCCATCAGTTGAGAAGAAAATTGCAGAACTTGAAATGGGACTGCTGCACTTGCAGCAGAATATTGAAATTCCAGAGATCAGTTTGCCAATTCATCCAATTATTACTAATGTTGCCAAGCAATGTTATGAGCATGGAGAAAAGCCAAAGGTTACTGACTTCGGTGACAAGGTTGAGGACCCAACTTTTCTCAACCAGCTACAGTCTGGAGTTAATCGATGGATTAGAGAAATACAGAAGGTAAAATTGCAGAACCAAATGTCAGACTACACGGTAGAAACTCCTGTGTCATTCTTTAAGGGTGTGAAAGCCTCCTGTTTTGCTGTTGGCCCCTTAACCGTGTAGTAAAATCTTACTCCATGCAGGAAACTCTAAACACAGGGCCAGATTTTCAGCCAGCGTAAACTGAGCTACACCAGTGTACAGCTGAGAACCTGGCTCACGTTCTGTGCCTTCAAGTAAATTGTTACTAATAAAATGCTGGCTAATTTTCATTCTTTCTATTCAGGTAGTAAAAAATGACTGAAATTTAAAGGGACTGGTGCAGAAGGCTGGTACTGAGTAGAGCAGGTCTGGGAAAATGTTTGTTGTTACTAGTATGTATAAAAGTTCTGCCCCACATGCTTTGCTTTGGTGAGGGTGGCAGCTTACTTTGCCTTGCCATAGTGTTACTCCCCCAGTAACTCAACTCTGCTCCAAGTAAAGTTCCGAACCCATTGTGAAAGACTAACAGTATCATGAATGATCTTCACTGAATTAAATTAAACCTTATTGAAGTAGTTTTAGCATCTTTGGAGTTCATCGTATTAAAAATGCAAATGTACTATTGTGAGATTACTTGGGACTTCTTTAGCAGGAAGCCAAGATTAATTCAATCTCTGGAAGAGATTGTAAGGCTCTCCAAAGATCCTTCTGAAACAATGTGAAGTTTTAAGATTAAGGGGGTTTCCTCTAGGAGGGGAGCGGTAATGTAGTGTAATTCATCTGGTTAGCAACCCTTTGAAGCCACATCCCTGTCCCCAGATATAGTTCAAACCGGATTCTCGAGAGACTAGCAAAGAGAAGACCTTTCGATGAATAGCATGAGTTCAAACTGATTGAGGACGACTTCCTGATCCAGCTAGCGGACAGGACCTTGGGTTCATGGTGGGCCCTGGTCCTCAGGGAAGGCTTGGAAGGACTTGCTTACTGAGTCCCCAAGAGGCTGTGTGCTGGTTCTGAGCTGAAGCTGTGATGAGCTGATAACCAGAAGGACTCCTCTAGGTTGTGCAGGGGTTGATGGACTGCTTCTGACAGAGTCCATGTTAGGGTTTAGGTTCCTCATAAGTTTTTAGCACTTTATTTTGAAATGGTTTCTCTCTGGGGATTTTTTAGAATGAGATTGGCTTGCTTAGACCTGTGTGGTACTATGTGTTGATGATCACTCTGTTATCAGTCTGTGAAGAGAAAGCAAGCAGGTATCCTTGGCAACCTGTCTGTGCTGGGAAATAAACAGTGAAGGCAGGGAACTAGGCAGCCTGGGACTACCTGAGTTAAAAGGGGGAGAGATGTGGATCTCCAGACAAGAGAGGCAACAGCAGGGGACCTAAAACCTGGGAGTAAGAGCCCTTGCTGGCCCAGTGAGGGGGAAGTACAGATGCAGATGCCCTGAACTGACATCTCGAATAAATGTACTTAAGTAAGAATTAATCAGTTTTATGCCCAACCCAGCCGCTCTGTAGGCCTCCTCTGGGGTACTTAGTAAGGCCTTGGCTTCCCAGCAAGGCCCCTTCTGGCAGTCTCCTCCTTTCTGTGAAAAGCAGTAGGGCTTCCAGCATCTCTGCTCTTCCCTCCCACAGGAGAAGCAGCATCTGTGCCATGCTGTGTTTCACGTCTCTTCCCCTTCTCTTTCAGGAGTAATTATGCACCACTCTTCCTCCAAAGGAGCCACTGACTCCCTTGCCTGAGTTGGCTCATTTCTCTGTTTCATAGATATTTAGGTCAGAAGGGACCATTATGATCATCTAGTCTGACCTCCTGCACAACGCAGGCCACAGAATTTCACCCACCACTCCTGCAAAAAACCTCACAACTATATCTGTGCTATTGAAGTCCTCAAATCGTAGTTTAAAGACTTCAAGGAGCAGAGAATCCTCCTGCAAGTGACCCGTGCCCCATGCTACAGAGGAAGGCGAAAAACCTCCAGGGCCTCTTCCAATCTGCCCTGGAGGAAAATTCCTTCCTGACCCCAAATATGGCGATCAGCTAAACCCTGAGCATATGGGCAAGATTCATCAGCCAGATACTACAGAAAATTCTTTCCTGGGTAACTCAGATCCCACCCCATCTAATATCCCATCACAGGCCATTGGGCCTATTTACCATGAATATTTAATTACAAAAACCGTGTTATCCCATCATACCATCTCCTCCATAAACTTATCGAGTTTAATCTTAAAGCCAGATAGATCTTTTGCCCCCACTGCTTCCCTTGGAAGGCTATTCCAAAACTTCACTCCTCTGATGGTTAGAAACCTTTGTCTAATTTCAAGTCTAAACTTCCTGGTGGCCAGTTTATATCCATTTGTTCTTGTGTCCACATTGGTACTGAGCTTAAATAATTCCTCTCCGTCTCTGGTATTTATCCCTCTGATATATTTATAGAGAGCAATCATATCTCCCCTCAACCTTCCTTTAGTTAGGCTAAACAAGCCAAGCTCCTTGAGTCTCCTTTCATAAGACAAGTTTTCCATTCCTCGGATCATCCTAGTAGCCCTTCTCTGTACCTGTTCCAGTTTGAATTCATCCTTCTTAGACATGGGAGACCAGAACTGCACACAGTATTCCAGGTGAGGTCTCACCAGTGCCTTGTATAACGGTACTAAAACCTCCTTATCCCTACTGGAAATACCTCTCCTGATGCATCCCAAGACCGCATTAGCTTTTTTCACGGCCACATCACATTGGCGGCTCATAGTCATCCTATGATCAACCAATACTCCAAGGTCCTTCTCCTCCTCCGTTACTTCTAATTGATGCGTCCCCAGCTTATAACTAAAATTCTTGTTATTAATCCCTAAATGCATGACCTTACACTTCTCACTATTAAATTTCATCCTATTACTATTACTCCAGTTTACAAGGTCATCCAAATCCTCCTGTAGGATATCCCTGTCCTTCTCTAAATTGGCAATACCTCCCAACTTTGTATCATCCGCAAACTTTATTAGCACACTCCCACTTTTTGTGCCGAGGTCAGTAATAAAAAGATTAAATAAGATTGGTCCCAAAACCGATCCTTGAGGAACTCCACTGGTAACCTCCCTCCAGCCGGACAGTTCACCTTTCAGTAGGACCCATTGTAGTCTCCCCTTTAACCAATTCCTTATCCACCTTTCAATTTTCCTATTAATCCCCATCTTATCCAATTTAGCTAATAATTCCCTGTGTGGCACGGTATCCAACGCTTTACTGAAATCTAGGTAAATTAGATCCACTGCGTTTCCTTTGTCTAAAAAATCTGTTACTTTCTCAAAGAAGGAGATCAGGTTGGTTTGGCATGATCTACCTTTTGTAAAACCATGTTGTATTTTGTCCCATTTACCATTGACTTCAATGTCCTTAACTACCTTCTCCTTCAAAATTTTTTCCAAGACCTTGCATACTACAAATGTCAAACTAACAGGCCTATAATTACCCGGATCACTTTTTTCCCTTTCTTAAAAATAGGAACTATGTTAGCAATTCTCCAATCATACGGTACAACCCCTGAGTTTACAGATTCATTAAAAATTCTTGCTAATGGGCTTGCAATTTCATGTGCCAATTCCTTTAATATTCTTGGATGAAGATTATATGGGCCCCCCGATTTAGTCCCATTATGCTTTTTGAGTTTCGCTTCTACCTCAAATATGGTAATGTCTACCTCCATATCCTCATTCCCATTTGTCATGCTACCATTATCCCTAAGATCCTCTTTAGTCTTATTAAAGACTGAGGCAAAGTATTTGTTTAGATATTGGGCCATGCCTAGATTATCCTTGACCTCCACTCCATCCTCAGTGTTTAGCGGTGCCACTTCTTCTTTCTTTGTTTTCTTCTTATTTATATGGGCATAATATCTGTCTGCCAAAGGGGAGTGGGGTTTTTTCAAGCTGTGGTTAAGATAAACTTTGAAGAGGCTACTATACAGTGACACTTAGTTAACTTGAAATATCTGTGTCAAGACTTGAATTTTTACTTCTGGAAATAATTTGAGGATGGATGCTATAGTTGAGACAAACATAAGCAAAGCTGGCTGCTCTATCCTTAATGCATTGCAAACTTATACCTTAAGATTTCATAGGATGCATGCATACCACTTGCTCCTACACACACAGGCATAATCTAAATAACGATGAAATATTGGCTTTTTACTTTTTCATGACCAAATTCTCAGTGTTCCTGCATGGGTACACTGAGGCAAAGGATGAGGCCACAGCTTCCTTCTTTCATTTTATTGCCAGCTCCTGCAGTCATTGGATTCTGGGACTGATTTAGTACACCCAGCAGGTTCCCAACGAGCATGGCTTATGTTGGGGCTGTAGTCAGTGCCCTTCTGCATAACTCACGGTGACTAAAACCAAATGGAGATAGGGTACCAACTACACTTGTTTTTTAAAGCAACCACAGCTCCTATGTCTAAATGAGTTCAGTCTACCCCAGGTAGATACGGGGTCACTTCCACTTGGCGTCAACAGCAACAGCTTTGCACCTTCTCCAGGGTACCTCCAGAAGCCTAAAGAAATATGTTTGCTCACCTGTGAAAACACTTTAATTTGGATCTTCTTTTACCCTAGGAACATTTTTTAACTTACACCTTTTGTGTACAGCTACTGCATGCAACGTTCACTATTACAGTTGTTGGTGAATTGCTTGCAGTGGGCTCGTGTAGACTAGAACTTTCCATTTTGGCATGTTGAACTATTAAAGTTGTGTGGAGTCAGTTAATTGTTTTTAGGTAGGTTTGCACTTCTATTAATAAACAGTTACACAACAAAAGCATGTCACTTTCTTCAACATTTCATTTATGTCTTTAAGGTGACCAAACTGGATCGAGATCCTGCGTCAGGCACGGCTTTACAGGAAATTAGTTTCTGGCTGAACTTGGAACGTGCCCTGTACCGCATTCAGGAGAAGCGTGAAAGCCCAGAAGTCTTCCTGACACTAGATATCTTGAAACATGGCAAACGTTTTCATGCTACTGTCAGCTTTGACACGGACACAGGTAAGAAATTACAATGTGCTGTAGCTTCATGAGCAGTTTCTGTGGAAGTTTAGCTCTTGTGATATAGTTACACAAGTTAAACGTCAATATCACAATCAAAAAGCTTCACCTTGTAAGAAGTGAAAACTATTGTCTTTAAACTGGCCAGATGAAACTGACACAATGAGGTCAATTAAATTTAACTCTCTTGTATTGTATTTAGGTCTAAAACAGGCACTGGAAACTGTAAATGACTACAATCCACTGATGAAAGACTTTCCTTTGAATGACTTGTTGTCTGCTACTGAACTGGACAAAATAAGACAGGCACTTGTGGCAATATTCACCCACCTGAGAAAAATCAGAAATACGAAGTACCCCATTCAGAGGGCGCTGCGTCTAGTGGAAGCCATTTCAAGAGACCTGAGTTCTCAGCTACTGAAAGTATTGGGAACCAGAAAACTGATGCATGTTGCCTATGAAGAGTTTGAAAAGGTACGTCTAGGATGTCAAATATGGTAATAGCTAACGTAACACACTGAATGCAACTATGAGAGCATGTCGTTTGAGAGTCAAACAAGTGTACGTTCTTAAATTTTCAGGTTATGGCTGCATGTTTTGAAGTCTTCCAAACTTGGGATGATGAATATGAGAAATTACAAGTGTTGCTGAGAGATATTGTGAAGAGAAAGAGAGAAGAGAATCTGAAGATGGTGTGGCGTATCAATCCTGCCCACAGGAAACTGCAGGCTCGTCTTGATCAAATGAGGAAGTTCAGGCGCCAGCATGAGCAGCTGAGAGCAGTGATTGTGAGAGTCTTAAGACCTCAGGTAGCGTTCCACTCCTTTCTAATTGGGGTAACTGCCTATACATCTGGTAAAGATATAGCAGTTTCCCATCTCTTGATGAAAGTCTACATGCAGACACAAGCCAGTCATGTTAAAATGTATTAACTCACAAAAGCAAACTTACTCGTGTTCCCCTGCAAACAGCCGACTAAAGGAACCACAGGTGCAAAACATAACCAATAGAATTTGGGTAGAACTCTTAGAAGCTTTCTAAATCCACCATGGAAAGGAATATACAATCACTCTCATAGCTGTGAGCTCCTCTGATGGATCTGAAGCAAGTTAAACAGTTACTTCAAAGTTTTGATATCTGTGACATAGCGGTAAAGACCCATTTTCAGCTACATTAGAAATGTACCAGTACCAATTCAATCTGTAACTGATCACTTTTGTATTCATGCAAACAGCAATGTTTTTTCTCTGTATAATCTCTCTTCAAAAAGAAAAAGAATCTGGGGATTTATTTTCAGGCCTTGAGGGCATGTTTTTAAATTGTCTTTAGTTTTCCAATAGGAGCAGTCCTATTCAATTATTCAGTGTTTATACCCTGACAATAGTGAAAGATATGTAATCATTTTTCAGTTTGCTTACAGACATTAATGAGAAGAATGGTATTACATTCTTCCACGTTTTCTTAATAATAAGGCTAAAGTGTCCATACTTAAATCCATGAATAAAAGCACTCTAATGCTGGCTTGTTTTTCCATGTGATTGGAAAAAATGGATCCTGCATACAATAACTTGCTTTAAGTTTGGATCGCTTGATTTTGAATCTGGCAAATAACTACAGCACAAGTTTGAAGTGGAGAATCTCTCATTATTGCTAAACAGCGTGCAGCAGAAGATATACTTTCCTCATCTCATTTGCAGATTAATACCCTACAGAAACCAAATTAGCACCCTTAGGTTCCAAAGGATTTAGTCAACTGTAAGTACAGTGCAAAAAGTAATTGCATGTGTCTTTTTACAGTGTGTACATAAAATGCTTCACTGTGAACATGTGTGTGACAAAGAAACGGTTAGATCGGTGAGTCTTTACTAAACTCTGTGACTTTATGCAGGTCACTGCTGTTGCCCAGCAGAATCAAGGAGATGTACCTGAACCCCAGGATATGAAGGTAGCAGAAGTCCTTTTTGATGCTGCAGACGCTAATGCTATTGAAGAAGTGAATCTTGCTTATGAGAATGTTAAAGAAGTAGATGGCTTAGATGTTTCCAAAGAAGGTACAGAAGCCTGGGAGGCAGCAATGAAACGGTATGACGAAAGAATTGATAGGGTTGAAACAAGAATAACTGCTCGTCTACGAGACCAGCTTGGCACAGCAAAGAATGCAAATGAAATGTTCAGGATCTTCTCCAGATTCAATGCTTTGTTTGTCAGACCTCACATTCGGGGTGCTATTCGTGAATATCAAACACAATTGATCCAGCGTGTAAAAGATGATATTGAGTCTCTTCATGACAAATTCAAGGTACAATACCCACAAAGTCAGGCTTGCAAAATGAGTCATGTTCGCGACTTGCCTCCTGTGTCTGGGTCTATAATCTGGGCCAAACAGATTGATCGACAGCTCACAGCCTACATGAAGCGTGTTGAAGATGTGCTTGGCAAAGGTTGGGAGAATCATGTGGAAGGCCAGAAGCTGAAGCAAGATGGAGACAGCTTCCGTATGAAGCTCAACACTCAAGAAATATTTGATGATTGGGCAAGGAAGGTTCAGCAGCGCAACCTTGGTGTGTGTGGCCGTATCTTCACTATTGAAAGCACTCGTGTTAGAGGCCGAACTGGAAATGTCCTCAAACTAAAGGTCAACTTTCTCCCAGAAATAATTACACTCTCAAAAGAAGTCCGCAACCTTAAGTGGTTTGGATTTCGCGTTCCACTTGCAATTGTCAACAAAGCTCACCAAGCAAACCAGCTCTATCCTTTTGCTATTTCTCTGATTGAAAGTGTCCGTACGTATGAACGGACCTGTGAGAAGGTGGAAGAGCGTAACACTATTTCTCTGCTGGTAGCCGGTCTAAAGAAGGAAGTGCAGGCTTTGATTGGAGAAGGTATTGCCCTGGTGTGGGAGTCATACAAACTTGACCCCTATGTACAACGCCTAGCAGAGACTGTCTTCAGCTTCCAAGAAAAGGTTTGTTCTACTGATTATGTTCTTTTTTCCAAGGGAGACTCTGCACATATCGGTGGCAGTTGAGTTTATCAGCAACAAAATATTTTCGTTTTGGATTGTATACTATTCAGGACAACCGGTGTCTTCCTCTTGGAAAATAATCTTACTGTATGCAACTATTGCTTAGATTCCACAGTGTCTTATAGTATTGAAGAAGTCGCTGAATAGAAAAAGAATTGATAAGATGTATGCTCTCAGATTATTACCTGGTAATGTGGCAAATGTTCTCTTTGGGGGGTGGTAGAGAAACCATATCTTATAAAAAATGCTAATTTCGTGAAGTAGCTACTGAACCTTTTTAGTTAGTGATTATAACATGAACACGCGTTGTATTAATGCTTTATATTCTCGTATAGCATCAGCTACCTTTTAAAAACCTGCGTGCATGTTTCTCAGTATCTCCCTTTTAGATTAAGGGAATTAGCCAAATTTTTGTGCTAATTTAGTCAAATTCTGACTTCTCCATTATCAGGCAAGTTCCCAGAGTCTTCAGTAAGTTTCAGTGAATGAAAATATAATTACTCTCCCCCCCCAATCCCCCTTGAAAGAATGGATGTAGCTCTTTTTGTGAGAGAGGGATGTTTTATCACTTCCCTCAACATGGCAGACTGCTATCAGCAAAGTACTAAAATTAAATGTTCCCTTAGGTGGATGATCTGCTCATTATTGAAGAAAAAATAGACCTGGAAGTTCGATCCTTGGAAACCTGCATGTATGATCATAAGACTTTTTCAGAAATCTTGAACAGAGTTCAAAAAGCTGTGGATGACTTGAATCTTCATTCATATTCCAATCTGCCTATCTGGGTCAATAAGTTGGATATGGAGGTAGGTCTTTCACTCAAAGTGAATGTAGCCTTCAAAGGTGTTAGGTGGCAAAGTAATTTGTCACTAACAACGTGGTCTACCACTCTCAAGTGACCTAGAGTGAGAATTTCCAATCTATTTGCCAGTTGCTTGAATATCTCTACCAATGCCATTTAGGACATCTGGCAGGCTCTTAGGCAGACAGATAAAAGTGCTTTGCTCCCAATGACTGGAATTAATGGATTCCAGGGGGGACTTGTTAGCTCTTTAGCTGACAGGATAATAGCTAAAGGCTTAATAGATGGTTGAATATGCGTTGACCTGAATTTAGTGGGTTAGTTTAATGGCTCGCCACTGATCGTATCTGACCAGAATATTTATAGATTCTTATCCAATTCAGACTACAGAGTTCAAGAACTCAATGAGTTCTATAACGGGAGAGGATTCTCAGGGTGCTTGACAAGAAAAAGTACACTGAGGACAATACCAAATTGATAAAACCTTTCTTGAAATGCAATGAAACTTATAACTGCAAAACAGTAAAAGAATTCCAAAACTCCTGGTGGTAACATTTCTATTAGAAGTACCTTAACCTAACATACTCTCACCCCTCCTTGAGGACACAGTAATAGGAGGTGAAGGACCATCCTCACTCCTGGCATGTCCGATTACGCGAAGGTGCTGGCTTCCCCAATGGTTAGGAATGTTGAGTAGTTACACTATACTGCACAAGCTGAGCTGATAACGTGATCGTCTATATAGTATAGGAGAAATGAATGAATGAATGAATGAATCAAAGGAAGAGTTTTAGAATAGAGTTGACCAGTGATGAGCTGCCAAAATCTTAACAACCGGTTCCCTATAAAAAGTTCTCATGTAAGGGATGTGCCCCAGTATGTATTTTTTGTACCAACAGGGTTATCATACGTCCGTATTTTCCCAGCCGGAGATTTAAGAACCAAAAACCCTGACCTGCCCGGGAAAATACGGATGTATGTTAACCCTGCCTAAAGTTTTTTTTAAAAAAGATGGGCCTGAACTAGAAATGAGCTCCGTTTCACATGTGTGGGTCCCCACCACTCCCTGGGGGTGTGCTAGGGTGACCAGATGTCCCGATTTTATAGGGACAGTCCCGATTTGGGACTTTTTCTTATATAGGCTCCTATTACCCCCCCTCCCCCCACCCCCTCTCCTGATTTTTCACACTTGCTGTCTGGTTACCCTAGGGTGTGCACATGTGTGGGTCCCAACTGCTCCATGCCCCCCTCACTGAAGCAGGTGTGCAGGGTTATTGCCCTGGGAACTGCAGGGCACCAGTGGACGTGGGGCCAGCTGCAGACAGGAGCGTGGGGCAGGGCTAGCTGGAGGCAGGGGGTGCGGGGCTGGCTGCGGGCAGGGCAGGGGCTGACTGCAGGTAGGGGCTGGCTGCGGGCAGGGGGTGTGGCAGGGGCTGGCTGCCGGCAGGGTTGTGGGGGTGGCTGGAGACAGGGGCTGGCTGTGGGCAGGATGGTGGGTACTCATGGGGAGAGCGGCTCGGAGCAGCCCGAGCAGCAGGACGTGGCCCACCAGGCAGCAGCGGGAGCCCCAGGGCCAGGGGTTGGGGGAGCAGCAGCAGCAGCAACAGGGCTTGTGCCCAGGGCCAGGCGGCAGCCCACGTGGCTCCCGCAGCACAGTACCCCTGGCGGCCGGAAGAGGAATTACATCACTTCCCGGCCGGAGCCCATCAAAGCCTCAGCGCCGCCTGCAGGGAAATGGGTTAACAACCAGTTCTAAAACAGCTTGAAAATTTAACAACCGGTTCGCGCGAACTGGCTCCTGCTCACTACTGGAGTCGACTCCCGAAGAGCTCTCTTACAAGGTATTTTATAGGATCCTAACCTATGTAATTTAGGCCCAACCTACTATGCCCAAATCTTATTTCCGAACCCTAAGAATTTTATGGGTACCCTTCTCCTATAGGTTAGTGGATTATGACACTTATTTTCTAAATATATTAAGGATTATCTCATTCCCTAAACTGCCAACCTAGGCTCTCTTGATGACCTCCAAGCTGTGGTGTACCCTGCAGTTACCAACCAGTTGTAGAAGCCGGATAAATCTGTGATGTGATGTGGATAGTTCCTCCCTTTGGTTCCCCAAAGTTTAGGGACCATTCTTATCTTGGCCAAAGGTTGCCAATTTCTATGTTGACATATTTATAACTGATTATACTTTTTGCTATGTAGCAGATCTTACCGGATCTTACAGACCGGTAGGCTTCTTGCATTTCAGCAAAACTTATTATTAGGAAACACATGCCTCAACATATCCTAAATTCCAAGGAATTAATACTGATAAAATAAAATGGATTAATTTCAGAAAAAGAAACCTATTAATTGATACTGCCGGCTGGATTAATAAAATATAATAGCTAGCAAAATAATCCTGTGTGCTACATATGGCAAGGTAAGGACAGGTTCTCCAATGTGCGTGAACATCAGTACCTTAATATGGACAATAATAATCCTAATGCTAAGGTGAAGTCTCTTACTTAGGATAACATGGCAGTAAATCTGACATTTAGATCCCCTCCTAAAACATGGATTTTTTTAAATACTCTAAACAGTAGCCTAGCATGTTGACTTAAACTTCCTTTGCTTTAAAAGTGTTCATTTAATTTTAAAAAAACCCCACTCCTGTTCTAAAGTGTAAGGCTGAATTTCCATCCTTTAAGAGTCCTGCTGTATCTGAAAGTTTCAGGGATTTCTTGAAGTGCGGGAATCTTTTGGAGAGAACACATGATATAAGCGTCTTTGTATTTGTTTTCAATATAGCTTCTTCCTCCCTTAGATTGAACGAATACTAGGAGTTCGTCTACAGGCTGGGCTGAGAACTTGGACCCAAGTTCTTCTTGGACAAGCTGATGATAAAGCAGAAGTTGACATGGATACAGATGCACCTCAAGTCAGTCACAAGCCTGGTGGGGAGCCAAAGATCAAAGTAAGTTACATTTGACTGTTACTCATTATGCTTTTTGCTAAAATAAGACCGTACAGAACCTTGAGTAGAAATAAAAATACTCTGATAGTACATATTGCTGTATAATGTAAGTTCTTCAAGTCATGGTCCCGATTTGTATTCCTCTGGGGGTTATATGCATGCGCCATGCGTGAGAAGCTGGAGATTCTGAAAGTAGTAGTGTCTCTTGGTCCACACATACGCCCTTGCTTCGCTGAAGTCAAGGGAACCTTTGGTAGCGAGGCAGTCCCCCTTTCTACATTAGACTTTCGTCCTTCAGGCCATGTTCCCGCCCATTTCCCTATGGCTCCTGTGGATCCCCCCGTTTTGAGGGCACCACCATTCGACCTGGGCTTTGATTTTTTGGCATTGGAGGACTTGGATGGAGTGCAGGATCTGCCCCTCCCATAACCAATATGACTACCCTAAGATTCCGCAGACTCAATGGCAGTACCCTCCCTTTCCCCAGCTACGGAACCATTGGTACCCTGCTCTTTGGGGCCCTCCACAGCAACGGATCTGCCTGGTTGGCCATCCTGGGCATTGTGGTGTCAGTATCTACCTTTGTAACCTTCCCACTACGCTCGAGAGGAGTTCCCCCACCTCGCATCTTTGACGGTTATAGAGTAGGTATTCTGAACTAGTGTTGGAAGATGCTCCTCTTAGTCCAACTCTGACAGTACTGCTGGAACCAGAGCAGTTCCCTTCATCATCTCCAGATGCTGTAGTGTCTTCATCTCCCTCTTCGTACCCGGATGACTACCATCAGTTCCAAGAACTGTTCCATTGGGTGGCTAATACCCTCCTCTTTCCACTGTACAGAACAAACAGCACCAGCTGTCTGATATCCTACACACCTTGTTACTTGGTAGAGCCATTCTGGCAATTAGTGATGCTGTTCTTCTTCAACTGGCCTGGACTGTCTGGCGCACTCCAGCCACCTGCACACCTACCCCCAAGGGGGCAGAGAAGAGGTATTGTGTACCTGCAAAGGGGTCTGATTTTTCTGTTCTCTGATTCCCACCCCCCCAATCCAATTTCCTCATCGTACAGGCAGTGACAGAGCGGGCTCGGCAGCAATGCTGGTGCTCTCCCCCAGCAGATAATGAGGGCAAGCGACTGGACATTTTGTGTCAGAAGGTATTCTTTTCTGCCAGCCTCCAATTTCACATCTCCAATTACTTGGCTCTGTTTGCTAAATACGACTTTCTTACCTACGGCAAGTAGGTAGGACTTCTCAGACAAACTTCCCCAGCAGGATCAAGCCTGCTTCAAGGCTATCCTACAGGAGGGGAAACTAGTTGAAGGACAATGCTCCAGGCCGCTGTGGATGTGGCAGACAGTACTTCGCTCACTATGGCTTCAGGGATCTTCAGGTGGAGGGAGTCATGGCTGCATTCATCAGGTTTCCCAAGGGAAGTAAAGAACACCATAGAGGACTTCCCTTTCAATGGGTCTCATTTCTTGAGTCAGAAGACAGATGATTCCCTCCACTCCCTCAAAGACTCCAGAGCTGCTCTGCGATCACTGGGTATCTATGCACCAGCAACCAAGTGCAAGTCTTACTCTGCCTAGAAGTGGACTCTCTCTCCTGCAAAGGGGAGTGATAGAACCTGTTCCTATGACCTATCAGGGTGCAGGGTTCTAGTCCACCTATTTTCTAGTCCCCAAGAGGGGCATGTGGAGGTGAATCTTAGACCTCAATCATCTCAACCACTTCATATGCAAGCCAAAGTTTCATATGGCCACCCTAGCAACCATCATTCCTTTGTTAGAAAGAGGCATGTGGTTTACAGCTCTCGACATGCAGGATGCTTACTTCCACATGGATATCCATCCTACCCACAGACATTTCCTGAGATTCAAGGTTCTACATTTTGGACTCACCACTGCTTGACAAGTCTTCACCAAAGTTTTCTCAGGAGCGGTGGACCACTGCCAAGGGGTCCTTATATTCCCTTGATTATTTGATTGTGCTGCTAGCAGCCAAAGGGGAGGGGCATTCCTTGACCTCCATGCTGTTTACACTCCACTCCTCCCTGGTGGTGAGTGTAAACATCAGAAAATCAGTTGGATCCCACACAGTTCCTAGAATTCATTGGGGCCTGTATCAATGCAATATTAGCACGTGCCCACCTCCCAGAGCCCTACAAGAGCTGATTTCCACTGCAATTTCCAGTCCTTCTGTTCTGGCCAGGGTTATTTGTACATACATTACTGCCTTAACTTGTCTCCACTTTCGTTGCCTACAGCTGTGCCTCCAGAGGATCTATTTTCCCATGAACTACATCACGGACTTTCTACTGACAGTTCCCCAAGAGCTTCTCTCCTCCCTCTAGTGGTGGACTGATCCAGGTCAGGTCTGAACCGGAACATCATTCCTTCCGTCCTCCAAGCATGACGATGATCACAGATGTGTTACTTGTCGGATGGGGTGCCCACATGGGCGAGCACATGACTCAGGAGTCTTGGACTGCTCAGGAATCCTGGATGCCCATCAACGTCCTAGAACTTTGGGCGATGCGGAGAGCATGTCGCACATTTCTCACATTTAATTCATTCCTGTCATGTTCTCCTCATGTCAGACAACACTATCCCTGTTTACTAACTCAACAAACAAGGGGGCATGAGGTCACCTACGTTTTGTACGGAGGCAGTTCATCTTTGGGATTGGTGCATTGCTCACAAGATCCTGTTGTCAGTAGCATACCTTCCTGGAACTCAAACTAAGTGCCAACTCTCTCAGCAGGAAATTCATGATGGATCACGAATGGGAGTGCCACAACACCGTGGTCACCAACATTTTTAACCGCTGTGGGATTCTGACCAGAAGAAGAGATTCTCTTCATCTCCCACACCAACAGCAAATGCACCTAATATTCCTATGGGAGACTGGGGGGGCTCAGTGACCTTTCCCAAGGTGATGCCCTAGTCCTGTGCAGGTCAGACCAGATCAATTATGCCTTTCCTCCCTAGAGCTTCTGCCATGTGTCCTACACAAGATCTAATGGGAGAGAATGACGGTCACTCTGATTGCCCTGTTGTGGCCTTGCCAGTTCTGGTTTCCTTTCTTCTCCACATGTCAGCGTATCCCCCTGCTTCAGTGGTCAGCTTTTCCAGAACTCCTCAAACGACACTGCTGCAGGACCCAGCATCCCACTCCAGAGACTCTTCACATCCGAGCTTGTTTTTTGGATGGGTATCTTCACTAGAGCAGGAATGTTCATCAGCAGTACAAGACAACCTCTTGAATAGCAGAGAAGAGTCCACAGTGCAGTCCTATAGGGACAAGTGGAAGTGTTTCACCTCATGGACCCAACAAGAGGGGTCTTGCTCCTGAAAATGTGGACATCCGTCTTCTTTTGGACTGTCTTCTCTCCCTGAAGACATCAGGCCTCACGCTCAATTCCATCAAGGTGCACGTAACCACTATCCGTGCCTTTCACCCTCCTGTGGAGGGGCACTCTCTTTACTCACCCTTGACTACCAGATTTTGGAAGGACCTCCAATGGACTTATTCTCCCCTTCAATCCATTGCTTCCCCAATGGGACCTCAACCTTCTCCTCACAGTGTTGACGAAATTGCCCTTTGAACCTCTGGCCGCCACCTCCCTCTCTCCTCTCCATGAAGGTCACTTTCCTGGTAGCTATTACTTCTGGGTTGGAGAAGTGAGGGTCATGGTGACGGATCCCTCCCCCTTTACCATGTTCTATAAGGACAGTGTTTCCCTATGCTTGCACCCCAAGTTTCTGACAAAGGTTGTATCCCATTTTCATCTCAACCAACCCAAACACTTACGTGCTTTCTTTCTGAAACCTCACGCCTCCGTGGGGGAACTGTGCCGTCACTCCCTTAACTTCTGCTGTGCCCTGGCTTTCTGCCTTCAGAGGATGAGATGATTCAGGAAGTCTCCCTAGACATTTTATCACGATAGCAGAAAGGATTAAAGGGCAAGTGATCTCCATTCAGCAGATTTCTAAGTCGGTTTTGGGGTGCATTACACTGTCAGTTATAGGGATTGTCCCCACCCCACTCCATGAGAGTGCAAGCATCGACTACAACTGCGCTTCACAATGTACCAGTTGCAGACATATGTAGGACGGTCAAGTGGACTTCGGTATGTACCTTCTTTTCCCTTTACGTCTTGGCGCAAGACTCTGCGACGGATGCCTCGCTTGGCATGGCAGTGCTCCACTCCATGGTTCCATCATCTTCCTCGCACCCTGCTTGTTGTTAACCCTCAGTGGAATACAATAGGGACTATCACTCAAAGAAGAAGAGGTTGCAGCCTTTGTCTAAAATGTATTTTGTGTTTATCTTTAGCTGGCCCAGCAGGTTCTTATTTAGCAAAATTGAAACTGCATGTGGTGTCTTTCTATGCCTGTAGAATGTTGTACATGAACTGAGGATAACCAACCAGGTGATCTATTTGAATCCACCAGTTGAAGAATGCAGATATAAGCTCTATCAAGAAATGTTTTCCTGGAAAATGGTAATACTATCGCTACCCAGAATTCAAAGTCAAAGATACCAGGTAAGCATAATAAATGTATTTATAAATCTAATAAGATGGCTCTACCTAGAACTGTTGCATTGCAGTTGTATACAGATAATGTAATCTTTAATGGTTATGAAGGAGCAATTTTTGAAAACGAGAACTGGCCATGTATTGTGAACTTGGTATATGCAACTTGTATTTAATTGTGGGTCTTGTCAGGTGGGTGTACACTATGAGTTGTCTGAGGAAGAGAAGTTCTATCGGAACGCCTTAACACGGATGCCTGACGGTCCTGTAGCGCTGGAGGAGTCTTATTCAGCTGTTATGGGCATTGTGACAGAGGTCGAACAGTATGTTAAGGTAGGATATGAATTCTGATTTTCAGTTTGAAATTGTAGAATAACGCATTTGTTGGATTTAGAAGAGCTCTTCTATATCTTTAATCAAAGGTAATTCCCATCAATGTTACCTGTTTACTATAATCCTCATTAATTCAGTTATGTAAATAAGGAAAGTATCTACATTCTGAAAATTCACTGTTACGTGGAGTTTTTTTTTAACGTACTTATTAATAGGTATGGCTGCAATACCAGTGCTTATGGGATATGCAAGCTGAAAACATATACAACCGTCTTGGAGAAGATTTAAATAAGTGGCAAGCCCTCTTAGTTCAGATAAGGAAGGCTAGAGGAACCTTTGACAATGCAGAAACCAGGAAGGAATTTGGACCTGTTATCATAGACTATGGGAAGGTAAGAACTTGAAACTTTCACGCATCTTGTAAAAGTAACCTGCAGAAATAAACTTCAGAATGGGCTTATAGAGGATAAAATGAGACTTCATAATTAATAGTAATACTCGGTAAACTTTCTTGATTGCAGGTACAATCTAAGGTGAACTTGAAATATGACTCTTGGCATAAGGAAGTACTCAGTAAATTTGGCCAAATGCTAGGTCAGAACATGACAGACTTCCATTCACAAATTTCTAAGGTAAGAATAGTCCAAACAATGATTCCTTATTACAAAATCAACTTACTACATCCACCTTTAAAATACTGGGTTTTTTCCCTCTAACAGTCCCGTCAAGAGTTGGAGCAGCATTCAGTGGACACTGCGAGCACGTCAGATGCAGTGACCTTCATCACATATGTACAATCCCTGAAACGTAAAATCAAGCAGTTTGAGAAACAAGTTGAGGTAAGTTGTCACTTTCTTACTAACATCTTGTTTCTGGAAATCCGTAAAAGCTTTTCTACAGGGAGGGGACAATTGATCATGACCAGTCTAAGCCTGCTAAGAGAAACCCTGCCTCTAATTTCCTGTCCTAGTAACTCTTCTAGATAAACACTTTCAAACCACGATTCTATAGTGAGCCTTACTGAGTTACTTTATACTTCTGAGGGTTCTTTAGGCTGATTTATTGCTGATTTCTCTTTAGACTTCTGGCTATCTGAATTTCGAATTGAACTTTAGAAATTCAAGTAGGTTACCTTCTAACAATGTTTGTGTGGACTGTAGCTTTACCGCAATGGTCAGCGCTTGCTGGAGAAACAGAGGTTCCAGTTCCCTTCCTCCTGGTTATACATTGACAACATTGAAGGAGAGTGGGGTGCTTTCAATGACATAATGCGTCGCAAAGATTCTGCCATTCAGCAACAAGTAGCAAACTTGCAAATGAAGATAGTTCAAGAGGATCGAGCAGTGGAGAGCCGTACAACTGACCTGCTGACTGACTGGGAGAAAACAAAGCCTGTGACAGTGAGTTTTTTCAGGTCTCTTTGCTGAACTCACGATAGAAAGTTTGCATTCTGTAATAAACAGGTTGTTCAGTAAACCCTGAAATAGACAGGGGGGCATAGTTGTTACCTTTACAGATTTTGATGCAGAAATATGAATCCTCTCTAGGGGGTTTCCTAGTGACTTGGCAGAAAGTGTAGCTTGCTTTTGCTCTTGGTTTAAAATTCCAGCACTTTCCCTGACTTGCATTTTAAAACGGAAACACCTCTATTGTAACTTGATTTTTACAAATTTAACTAGCAATAAGGAGTGTGCACTTTGTACAGCATTTGGTAAGAGGAAGAATCTTGCTGAGCCTGTGTCCTAAAGTAAAAGTTACTAGTGTCTGCTAAAAAATCTCTCCTGCCAAGATGATTCTTTAGATGCTTACCCAGACAAGGGATCAGTAAGTTGTATACCCAGAGTTAAAGGTCTGCCAAGGAAACTGTAAATTCCTTAAAGCAGAAGAGATGGCTTAGTGTCTGATGCTAATCAGAAGTAGTTTCTGCACAGATTTGAAGTGCTAAACCCTAACTCTTAACATCTGTGCCATGTTGTCCTTCATGTGGTTCTTTCTAGGGAAACTTGCGTCCTGAGGAGGCTCTTCAAGCACTTACCATTTATGAAGGGAAATTTGGTAGGTTGAAAGATGATCGTGAGAAATGTGCAAAGGCCAAAGAAGCTCTTGAGCTAACAGATACAGGACTACTCAGTGGCAGTGAAGAACGTGTGCAGGTACAGACTGTTTTTTAAAAATCCATGAATTTGGTGCTTGTAAATGGTTCTGGACAGATGACTTCTTGCAGGCAGAAGTCCTTCAATTCATTCATAGAGAAGGCATAGCAGTCAGTGGTTCTCCCTTCATGCTGCCCTATCACTGTGCCCTAACCTTAACTGGGATGGTCCAGCCTTAGGAGTGAGTAACTCAGTCTCAATATCCATTCAGCCCTTGGCTTTTCCACTGAGACTGCAACCACAGATGTTTGAGGGCAGCTTTATAAGATGTAGAAATCTGGCCATTAAACTAAGGGCTTGTCTACGTGACAAGTAGCTTCTAAGTCAGCAGTTCGCAAACTTCAGCAACCCGAGAACCCCCATTTTGAGTGAAAAAAATTTCAGGGACCCCCAACCCACCGGCTCAGCCCCAGGCTCTGCCCCCATTCCACTCCTGCCCCCTCCATTCGCCCTTCCCTCTGTCACTCATTCTCCCCCACCCTCACTCACTTTCACCAGGCTGGGGCAGAGCGTTGGGGTGCAGGGGGGGGTGCAGGCTCTGGGAGGGAGTTTGGGTGCGGGATGGGGTACAGGATGTGGGCTCTGGGATGGGGTGTGGGTGCAGGTTCTGGGCTGCGGCAGGAGGTTGGGGTGCAGGAGGGGCTGAGGGGTGCAGGTTCCAGCCGGGTGGCGCTTACCTTGGGTGGCTTCCGAAAGTGACCAGCATATCTCTCTGGCAGCAGCTCCTAGGAGGGAGGGCTAGGCGGGTCTTTGTGCGCTGCCTCTGCCCGCAGGCACCGCCTCCGCAGCTCCTATTGGCCATAGTTCCCGGCCAATGGGAGCTGCAGAGTCGGTGCTCAGGGCCGACGCAACATGCGGAGACCCCCTGTTCCTCTTCTACTCCCACCCCCACCCCCCAGGCCACAGGGAGTGGCACGGAGCCAGGGGAGGAAGAAAGTCTGCCTTAGCCCCCCTGTGCCACTGGACTTTTAGTGCCTAAAATCTCCCAAGTTTAGCTTCAGTAGCTTCCAGGAGATAGCGCTGGTCCCCAGCGTGCAGGCGCTGGGAGGAATGGGGAGAATTGAGTTGATCAGCGGGGCCCGTGGACCCTTGGGGACCCACAGGGGTCCATGGTCCCCAGTTTGAGAAATGCTGTTCTAAGTCATATTATGCTAAGCCACACTCCAGGACTTTCACTGCACTGTAGCAGCATCCACATGAGATGTTACTGCAAGGCAAGTTTGATATACTGTAGGTGATCACTCTTGCGTGCTGTGCAGTAACTTGCTATGTAGACAAGTCCTAACTTAAGCTGCTGAGCAGCCAACATATAGTAACTCCTTTTGGGCCACCAGAGACGTGCTAGGCAAGCTAGGGTCAAGTCTCTGTCCAATTACCTGTACCCTGACCAAGTTTCTATCCCAATGATTTGTTTAAGAAGTTCTGTCTAACTTAGGACAGATATTTACCATCTTTTTCTATATAACTGTCCAAAGTTTGATGTATCCCTTTGTACTGTAGGTAGCTTTAGAAGAGTTACAAGACCTCAAAGGAGTTTGGTCTGAGCTTTCCAAGGTCTGGGACCAGATTGATCAGATGAAGGAACAGCCATGGGTTTCAGTACAGCCTCGCAAGGTACCTTTTTTTATTCAGTATATAGAAAGCATAACTACAACTGTATTATTCGCCTTTTGGCCTTCGAGATAAAAATATATTTAAATTCTCTAACAACTTGAAAACGAGCCAGAATATATGGCGTGGTGCTTATGTACCTGGGTCTTTTTGGCATATGAAAAATAGAATTTATAACTGAGAATGCAGCCTCTATCTTAATCTAACTTGCAGCACTGAACGGCAGAAATAACTTTTCTTCTTAACTGAAGCTTCAACAGGGTAAGGCTTACAAAACAAAACTTGAAAAATTGTCAGGATTGCAGAAACTGCACAACCTTAAATATATTTAATTATAGGCTACGTCTTCAGAGGACAAGAATTGATGCTCTATCTGTTTCTTGAAATTAAGTTGATCTAAATAGCACTTTTCTCAAACACTTGTCCAGCTTCACTGATGAAAAGCTATTGCCCAGCTGATGCTTCTTGGATACATAAACCTGAAACGAGGCTTCTACCTCTTGTCTGTAAGGAAGAATGTCACAATTTCATGACCACTGTGATCTAGTATAAAATTACTTCATGCTGTGCTACTCCAATGATCAAGGGATAGAAAAAACTAGTATTGCGCCAACAGTCGTGAATTAATCTTAAAGCAGTACTGTTGACTCCACATAATCTGCTGAGGTGGAATATATCAACAAAAGCATGGAGAATCTGTTGGAATGATGAGGTTTTGAGGGACAATTGAATGTTTTCATACATCTAGTATATGGTTTGCCTGCCTTGTATACAGCTATACTTAGTGTTAGCAAAATTCAATATATGCAGCATAGGAAAGTATGATCAATATTATGTAAGGGTGATTCTCCCATTCTTAAAGAACAGTTGAATAAAAGTGTTAAGATGACAAACTGTAAGTAAAACGGATAACTGTTGTAATATCCAGTTTACTAGAGTGATTGTGTTTATCATAATGTTGCTGGTAGATGAATTCTTTCATGGCTTCTGTATTTTATTGACAGCTTCGACAAAATTTGGATGGCTTACTGAACCAGTTGAAAAACTTCCCTGCTCGTTTGCGGCAGTATGCCTCCTATGAATATGTTCAGAGACTTCTGAAGGGTTACATGAAGGTAAGCTGTACATAATTTTTTAATTAGTTATCAAGGGTAAGTGCATCCATTAACTTAATATGTGCTGTCTCGCGTTCTAGATAAACATGCTGGTGATTGAACTGAAATCTGAGGCTCTTAAAGCTCGTCACTGGAAGCAGCTGATGAAGAGGCTTCACGTTAACTGGGTTGTCTCTGAACTAACCCTGGGACAGATCTGGGATGTTGACTTGCAGAAGAATGAAGCAACTGTCAAAGATGTACTTCTTGTGGCTCAGGGAGAGATGGCTTTGGAAGAGTTCTTGAAACAGGCTAGTATCTATCATTATATATACTAGACCTGTTATCCAGGAGAGATTTTAGAGGTGTAAATTAATTTGCTGACAGCTATGTAATACGCTGGATTTTAGATACCCAGGATGGTGAAAATGAAATGCTTTAGAGCTCCACCAGACATTTTTAGTTCTAAATAACTGAGTAAATTTAAACACACAAACTGACACAACATGAAACCCGTAGGTTTAGGGGTTTTATTAAAAGCTTTGGAAGTTTACTGAAGGTACTGTAACTTAAACTTAAAGATAAGTCAAGTAAAATATATAGCTAGTATGTTACTATTATAAAATTTCTAAGTAGAAGACTGGTTTCAGAGTAACAGCCGTGTTAGTCTGTATTCGCAAAAAGAAAAGGAGTACTTGTGGCACCTTAGAGACTAACCAATTTATTTGAGCATGAGCTTTCATGAGCTACAGCTCACTTGCTGTAGCTCACGAAAGCTCATGCTCAAATAAATTGGTTAATCTCTAAGGTGCCACAAGTACTCCTTTTCTTTTTAAGTAGAAGACTGGAAACTTCCTTCTGTAATTTCATTTTATGAGTTGCAATAACTTTAACTCTGACCCACAAGACATAATTATGAAATCTCCCACCATATGATTCACAGCAATCCAAGGCCTGCAGATTCATGTGCTCTGTAAAAAGATAAGAATCAAGCTCATGTAGCTACATTTCTACACTACAGAATGAAATAAATGTAATAGAATTAAAATTACTATCACGTGTTCATAATCTGACTTCTTTTTTTCTTAAAGATAAGAGAAGTGTGGAACACTTATGAATTGGATTTGGTTAACTATCAGAACAAATGTCGTTTGATTCGTGGTTGGGATGATCTCTTCAATAAGGTCAAGGAGCACATTAACAGTGTGTCTGCCATGAAGTTATCACCATACTACAAGGTATAATGTAAAATTACTTTATTTTTCTTTTCAATTATCTTTGATATTAAATATCTCCCTCCTTGTTTTCGTATTCTTTTCCTAGTGTACGTTTGTTCAGCTGGCACCTTGTGTGCCAAGTTTGGCAAATTGCTAGGTGTATAAGTGGATTATACCTTTTTATAGCTTTAACCAAACTTACAAAATTATTTCCAATTCAGTTCTTAAACTAGCTTGATTAGTGTTACTTGTCCAACTTCTTAAAATCATACTGACTTGTAGGTGAAGTGGTTTTTTTTGTTTTGTTTTGTTTTTTTTAACGGTAAACTGAATGTTAATGGTTTTTGTAACATTTAGGTGTTTGAAGAAGATGCCCTTAGCTGGGAAGACAAATTGAATCGTATCTTTGCACTCTTTGATGTCTGGATAGATGTCCAAAGGCGATGGGTCTACATGGAGGGTATCTTTACTGGTAGTGCTGATATTAAGCACTTATTGCCTGTTGAAACCCAGAGGTTCCAAAGGTATACTTACTTTAGATTTGTGTGAAATTCTCAGTTACAGTTCAGGGCAAGTTGCACCATTGACTTTGTTCCTTTGCCTGCCCGCGCATGAGCATCCCTTTCAAGTGATAGGTCTGCACTTCTCTCAGTGAATCCTGTGATTTGCCCCCACTTTTCTGTTCTAGTGACCCAGAGCAAAATAGTCCTGTTCACCAACAGTGTTCTCAACAGGTCTATCTGGGTTTTGGCCCCTGCTGCAGACTTTGGAAGCCTATGACCAGTATGAGAGTGCAGTGACAAAACAGCTTGTTCATATGGATAAAGTTTTGTTTTGTACAAAGGAAAAAAAAGGTTAAAACAATAAAAGACCTGTAGACATATAAGTTACCTAGACCTTAGCCTTTCCTTGCAAGTTTAGGTAGCCCCTCTTGTCCCACGTATCATCTCGCATTGGGCTAGGCAGGTAGATTTCACCTTTGCAGTCTCTGCCTGTGTCCAATCTTCGTTTGATGTCTCCTACCCTGAGCTAACAAGCAGTCTCTTATCCATTTCAAAGTCTTTGAATAGGTTGAGGTGTCCCAGGACAGACATATGCACCTCCCCAGAGAGTCAGAGGTACACGATAGCAGTGGATTTACTGTATGGTGCATTTGAGCACTGGCAATTGAGTTAGTCATTGTCTGGTTCTTGGGTACCATGTGGAGAGCTCCAACTAGAATTAGTCTTTGGTGTAGCATAAAGCCAGCCACACCATAATACTCACGCACAATATTAATAAAATTAATAGCTATCACCCTTTTTCACGCTCAGTAACTGAACTTGTATTATTGTATCTCTCATTTAAAATGTGCTTAATATTTTTCTCACTCTCACTTACAGCGTCAGTACTGAGTTTCTGGCACTTATGAAAAAGGTATCCAAATCTCCCCCTGTGATGGATGTTCTTAACATCCAAGGTGTACAAAGGTCACTGGAGAGATTAGCAGACTTGCTTGGAAAGATCCAGAAAGCATTGGGAGAATACCTGGAGAGGGAGAGATCCTCCTTTCCTCGGTAAGGAATTTCATCTCCTTGACCAATTGTGCTGGAATAAACTCTAATAGGAATTGTGTTTGGTTGCATGGTAGTGCCTAAGTACTTCCTTTTATTGTGTTCCACTAGCAATCTTTTAGTGCATACACAGATATCAAAACATGAATGCTTTGGAATCATAAAAAAATAAAGGTTAAACAATTTAGTCATTTTATGGTCCCATTTCCTGGGAAGTGATAACCTTCAATTTCTTTGTGTGGGTCACTTGTGATTAGTAACTTAAATAGCATAATTTGAATATAAATATTGCTTAATAGGCTGTTTCACCTGGTACTGAATAATGAAATTCTCAAATTAGTTTTGTTCCATTAAACTAAATGAACCCTTGGAATCTCTCTAACCAAATACCAAAGCTTAAGAACTTGTATCATTCTATATTTGAATCATGTTGCATTCTGTTTCACCTTCAATTCTCATTAGTATGTGAGGTCTTTGGATTGTAGATCTAAACATAACCTCCATGTCAAGCATGTGTTCAGAGTGGGAGTTTTGCTGTCTCATAATCTTTCAATACTTAGCATTTATCTGTTAATGAGGTGTTAAAGTGGGAAGAAAACTCTAGATAGACTAAAAATGGTGCAGAGAATAAGCCCTCAGGTATTTTTACTATGATCTAACAGAATTATGGAGGAAAGGAATTACGCAGCATTGCACAAACTAGCAGACATTTCCCCAGTTTTATAAGGGTTATAGAGGGTTCAAGTAAATACATTAATTCTGGGCCTTCAATTAAGTGTTAAAAAAAAATTCTTTCACCTCAGTGGTCAGTTGTTTTAAACAGCTTTAACCTTATCTCTAATACCAGGTTCTACTTCGTTGGTGATGAGGACTTGCTCGAAATCATAGGAAACAGCAAGAATGTAGTTAAGTTGAAGAAACATTTCAAGAAAATGTTTGCTGGAGTTTCTAGCATCATCCTGAATGAAGATAACACTGTTGTTCTGGGGATCTCATCACGTGAAGGAGAGGAGGTAAAGCTGCGTCTTCGGGGTTTTTTTGCAAACTTACAAACCTGGTCGAAATTAAAACTAAAATGACACTTAAATGTAATTGTTTCAGGTACTGTTCAAAACACCTGTCTCTATCACAGAACATCCTAAGATCAATGAACGGCTCACACCTGTTGAAAAAGAAATGAGGGTCACACTTGCAAAGCTGCTTGCCGAGTCTGTTACTGAAGTAGAAATCTTTGGTAAAGCAACTTCAGTTGATCCCGGTCTCTATATTTCTTGGATTGACAAATATCAGGTATCCATCTTATTCACGTTTGTCTAACCAAACTATATAATACACTTTTGTGGGAGGAACAACTCTTAGCAAAAATCTAACTGTATTTTAAATGTTCAGGCCCAGCTTGTTGTCCTGTCAGCCCAAATTGCATGGTCAGAGAATGTGGAATCTGCTCTGAATGGAATGGTTGGTGGAGGAGACAGCAGTCCTCTGCACTCTGTGCTGACTAATGTTGAGGTCACGCTGAATGTGTTAGCAGACTCTGTGTTGATGGAACAGCCACCTCTCCGCAGAAGGAAATTGGAACACTTGGTAAGTAATACTCTCCTCCCCATCCTCAGTAGTCATTCGGTCTCTTACAAAATTTGAACACAATCTGTCCATCTTCAAATCATGGAAGTGACACCTAGGGAAAACTAAAATGTTCCCATCAAGATTTCTTGAGGAACATCTGTTTCTGTAGATATTACATATGCCTGACTTGAAATAACGTCTATAAACTTAAATGTCCATGTAGCATAAGATTCTGAAGAATTATTTAGTGAATAGAAAACTCTTGGAATATACCACCCAATCTCCTATTCTGAGAGTAGATAAGATTTATAAATCGAGAGTTTATATTAACTTTTATCATCTATGTATGTACATGGCTCCCATAACCATAGTGTCTGAGCTCCTTCAGCTGTTTAAAAATAGAAACCATTTACATGAGAAATAGTTTAATTTAAAACTTCTGTGTTTGTGTGAGGGGCTGTCATAGTCATGTGAAGAACTTTCTGAAGAAAGAAGAGCTAAACTGAAGGGTTTTTGCATTTAGCTACGAAAGTCTTAAGTTATCACTTCTTGCCCACTGAATTCATAGCATAACTCCAGCTCCTCCTAAGAAGCTCTACTTTCCACCAGACGAGTGCAACTGACAATCTGTCCCGTTGTTGAAAGGCTCCCGTAAAATAAACCTTGAACGAAACTTCTAATTGGGGAACAAGTGTAGAGTGCATAGCCACAGAATGGTGTTTGTGGCAGTCTGTGCTGCCAAGAAACTAGAGTCCTGTGTTTTGTACAAGCTGGAGCTTTCACATGGGGTGTGGCTTCACTGCTAGTCATGACTTGCAGTAATCAAATCTATGGACCTTCAGCCTTACCATGTCCGAGTCTGTGCTGATACAATGAGGTGCCCATTTCTGGCCTATTGCAGATGAAATTTGACATTATTGTGCCTTGGGCATCCAAAAGGATTGAAGGCTCGTGATAATCTGAGGGGAAGGTGCCCTCCATAGTTAATTCTTAGAGGAAGCAAGTTCTTGGAAACATTTCTCTTTATCTACCAGCATCTCAGTCTTGGCTGGGTTAATTCAGCTGCTGATTCTAGCTACTGAAAGCTGGGAATGGAGATGTAGAGCTCAGTTTTGGTCTGTACCTGTTGGGATTTCAGCCCATAGTGTCTCACCAATTCTCTTGGTGGCTGAAAATATATCGACTTTGAATAACTTGTGTAGAGGATTAAAGCTTGTGGGACCTCAGAGGAGAGGGCTCTTGGTGGGCAGGGATGTAGAAACACTGTCCCTCTACAGCACTTGGGGTTTCTTAGAGGAAAATGTGAACTGGTTTAAGAGCACTTTCATTCATCATTGGAGGCAGAGAAGAATATCTGGTGACTAACAGTGTGTGGTGCCAGATGATGGTACCAGGATGAGTATGAATGTGTTTCCTTTCTCTGCTTGTGGACAGAAAAAGGTTGTCTATAAGGACAGTTCTTGTGATTTCAGAACCATGCCTTGGCCTGAAGCTTGACTGAGAGGGATCCTGTAGCAACAGACTTTTTTTACTAGCTCCTCCTTTCTGCAAGCTAGAGGATGGATATTAGATCATGCCGTCTAGCACCGAGCAATGGCTTTTCATAAGCTGAGGTGCATTGAGATGCAGTAAAATTGTTAGTTTCATTAGAGTACATGGTCTTTTTTCATTGTGGTTGCTAATGAGATGTTTGTTCTCCAGATTACAGAGTTAGTGCACCAAAGAGATGTTACAAGATCACTGATCAAAAGCAAGATTGACAACTCCAAATCCTTTGAGTGGCTCAGCCAGATGCGATTCTACTTTGACCCAAAACAGACAGATGTGTTGCAGCAGCTGTCCATTCAGATGGCAAATGCCAAATTCAACTACGGCTTTGAGTATCTTGGTGTTCAGGATAAACTAGTTCAGACTCCTCTTACTGACCGCTGTTACCTGACAATGACGCAAGCCTTGGAGGCAAGACTTGGAGGCTCACCGTTTGGTAAGTTTGTACTTATTCCATATGTGTCTTCTGTTAAATGTAAAGATTGATGTTCATCAGCTATAAAATTAATAAAGTAACTTCCGTAGTTGAGACTCCAGTTTTGAAAAATGAGCAACACTTAGGCCATGTCTATATTTACCAGTAGATCTGCACTGCTGTAATTGATGCAGCAGGTGTTGATTTAGCGGGTCTGTTGAAGACACACTAAATCAATGGGAGAGTGCTCTCCTACTTATTTGTGTACTCCACCTCCTTGAGAAAAGTAAGGAAAGTCAGCGGGAGAGCATCTCCCATCGACACAGTGCGGTGCAGACACTGCATTAAGTCGACCTAAGCTACATCAACTTCAGTTACGTTATTACTGTGGTACTGTAGCTCAGCCCGTAGACTTTAGATGTTAATATTGACAGTTTAGTGCCTAGGAAGAGACTAATGTTTTTATCCCATTCTAAAAATAGGTCCTGCTGGTACTGGTAAAACAGAATCTGTAAAGGCCCTTGGACACCAGCTTGGCCGCTTTGTTCTGGTTTTCAACTGCAGTGAAACGTTTGACTTCCAGGTATAGTATCTTTAATTTAACATGAGAACATTCTTCATTTTAAGTTAAGATCTCATTAATATGCCATTTAAGCTTGTAGATTTCAAAACATGTTTGAAAGCTTGTTCCTGTATCTGGCAAAATAGATTCTGGTTACTGAACTGTGCTTCATTGGACCTCACTACCAGCTAAAGCAGAATTGGGTTAGAAGCTGCCTGCTCTGTTTTTAGATAGTAATTTAGCAAGAGAAGAACTGAACTGCAAGCTTTAGGAAGGTAACTTCAAATTTTTTCAAACTACAGTCTTCCATTACCATCCCCCAGTCATATTGTGTGACCAACTGCAGTAGACCTACTTTAGTGGAAACCAAGTAGGTGTGACTGGCTGACTCCTAATGGATTTGTTGCTGCACATACTCCTTATGTCAATGGACTGCCTGATCTATTGCAGCATCGGAACTACTTTTCAATTCTGCTGCAGGTTTAGGAGTGTGCTTGCAGAGATTTTAGAATTAAGTGACAGACTTCCCTAAAGAGGAGTGGAAGTTGCTTAGTAGTGCCTTATACATTCTAGAACATGGAAGTTGGCATTCAAAAACTGAAACCTCTGAGAAGCAAGAGTGGTGTGAGTAGGTAGAGAAGAGTGGAGTGGTGTGTAGAGAAGTAGTTGTTTCTGTTGAAAGCATAAAGATTCTCAGCCTAAAGATGCACACACATTAAATAGGGGGTTAATATATGTAACCACAATCCTGTCCAGTCTACACCTGTTCCACTGTGTACAGGGAAGAATATCCAAGGTAACGTGTGTGTGTGTGTGTGTGTGTGGTGTGTGTGTGTGTATGTATACATAAAGCTTATCTTCTCTTTTTCTCTGCCTACAGGCAATGGGACGCATCTTTGTGGGGCTCTGCCAAGTGGGCGCATGGGGCTGCTTTGATGAGTTCAACAGACTTGAGGAGCGTATGCTTTCTGCTGTTTCTCAGCAGGTTCAGTGCATCCAGGAAGCCTTGCGAGAACATTGCAATCCAAACTATGACAAGAGTATGCAATTTTTTCCATTGCTAATGGTTTTGTATAGCTGTTCTGTCAAAAGAATGCCCTCACTTGCATGTCTGAAATAGGTCCTTTTTGAGAAATCTCTTTGATCAGTTACTCCCACATTGGCCAGAGGTTTTTTTTTTTTTTTTTTTACATTTTGAAAATGTAACTTAAACATTAAACAATTAAAGGAAATAGCTTTCAACAGATATGCAGTCACTTTCAACATTGTGTAACTTTAGTGTAGTGGTAGAAAAAATGTTTGACTAGTTGTACAGTAACTCATCGCTTAACGCTGTAACGTGTTCCTGAAAAATGCAACTTCAAGCAAAACAATGTTAAGCAAATCCAATTTCCCCATAAGAATTAATGTAAATGGAGGGGTTAGGTTCCAGGAAAAATGTTTTCACCAGACAAAAGGCTATATTATGTATACCCACAGTATAAGTTTTAAACAAACAATTTAATACTGTGCACAGCAGTGATGATTGTGAAGCTTAGTTGAGGTGGTGAAGTCAGAGGGTGGGATATTTCTTAGGGAATTCCTTACTGCTCAATGATGAACTAGAACTCAGCTGAGCCCTCAAGGGTTAACACATTGTTAATGTAGCCTCACACTCTACAAGGCACCATGAATGGAGGGAGGGGAGACAGCATGGCAGATAGAGACAGAGACACACACCCTGTGTGTGTGAGATAGAGAGATGTGCATTGCCCCTTTAAGTACGCTGAATCACTCTAAGTAGGTTGCCTTTTTAAGTAGACCAGGAAGTTGAGACAGCAGCTGCTACCAGCATTCTCCCTCTCTCCTGAGCCCCGTAGTGTCCCCTCCCACAGCTCTATGGAAATGGGATAAGCAGAGGGGACGGGGACACCATGATATTAGCCCCCCTCTTGCCCCCACCCCCGCACAGCAAGCAGGAGGCTCCTGGAAGCAGCTCCAAGGTAGAGCGCAGGAGCAGCACATGGCAGTGAGGGGGAGGGACAGCTGAACTGTCAACAATTGATAGCCTGCTGGGCGGCTGCCGCACAGGGAACTTAGGGGAACGGGGAGCTGATGGGGGGCTGCTGTTCCACCCTGGTTCCAAGCCCCCACCAGCTAGCTCCATTGGGCTGGTCTTTCTGCAAGCAGTGGACAAAGCAGGCAGCTGCCAAACAACGTTATAAGGGAGCATTGCACAACTTTAAACGAGCATGTTCCCTAATTGATCAGCAACGTAACAACGAAACAACCTTAACTGGAATGACCGAGACGACTTTAAGTGAGGAGTTACTGTACCGTAAACAAAACTATACAGGATACTAAAAGTGAAGTTTCAACTACTGTAGTTGATAGCTGATTTGACTGAGACAAAATCAATTGTAACTAAAAATACTTTGTGTGAACTGTTTTTAGCTTCTGCACCTATTACTTGTGAGCTGCTGAATAAACAAGTTAAAGTGAGCCCAGACATGGCTATCTTCGTCACCATGAATCCTGGTTATGCGGGTAGATCAAATCTTCCAGACAACTTGAAGAAGCTGTTCCGTAGCTTGGCAATGACAAAGCCAGACCGCCAGCTGATTGCCCAGGTCATGTTGTACTCCCAGGGTTTCCGTACTGCTGAAGTGCTTGCCAATAAGATTGTCCCATTCTTCAAGTAAGTAATAGTCCCTTAAACAAGTCTGGCCCAGACCATTAAAAGATCACTTGTGTACTTAAATGTGGAACTTAAAATGGCTCTGTAGGTAGTTTTGAAACTACCATAGCAAGAACATAGTACAGTAAGCATGCTTGACACTTTACGATTGAACATTAGTTTTGTGATCTTAGTATGTCTAAAACTGACTCTGATGTCTTTTATCTTTAGACTCTGTGATGAGCAGCTCTCCTCTCAAAGTCATTATGACTTTGGCTTAAGAGCTTTGAAGGGTGTACTGATTAGTGCAGGAAATGTGAAGAGGGAGAGGATTCAGAAGATAAAGCGGGAGAAGGAAGAGCGTGGTGAAGTTGTTGATGAAGGGGAAATTGCTGAGAACCTACCTGAACAAGAGGTAAAACATATACAGATTTTTTATATTGATTCACAGCAAAAGGGTGATTACTGTAGATATGCATGTATATGAGCACTTACAGTAAAGCACCTGCTGTATCTAGCATAAACGTAATCTATTTAAGTTCACAAGTTGTCATATTTACTTGAAGTCTTGGTACTTTAGGCTACAGAAGTGGTGGTTTCAGCAGATTGAATGGAGTTTTAATCAGTGCTTGAGTTGTTGAAAATGTCTTTCTTACAATAAAACAGAAGCACCTGATGGTTTGTGATCATTACAAACTTTCACCATTCCAATAAAACGAGTGGTGTCCTGACTGTATTCCAAGTGGAGTAGACATTCTGAATGAACTCCTCTGTAGTTCACATCACTTTCAGATAAATGTTATGTAGGCAAGTACAGCTGTCACTCCTCAATTAAGGCAATTGTATTAGGTGATAGAATCATAGAATCATAGAATATCAGGGTTGGAAGGGACCCCAGAAGGTCATCTAGTCCAACCCCCTGCTCTAAGCAGGACCAATTCCCAGTTAAATCATCCCAGCCAGGGCTTTGTCAAGCCTGACCTTAAAAACCTCTAAGGAAGGAGATTCTACCACCTCCCTAGGTAACGCATTCCAGTGTTTCACCACCCTCTTAGTGAAAAAGTTTTTCCTAATATCCAATCTAAACCTCCCCCATTGCAACTTGAGACCATTACTCCTCGTTCTGTCATCTGCTACCATTGAGAACAGTCTAGAGCCATCCTCTTTGGAACCCCCTTTCAGGTAGTTGAAAGCAGCTATCAAATCCCCCCTCATTCTTCTCTTCTGCAGACTAAACAATCCCAGCTCCCTCAGCCTCTCTTCATAAGTCATGTGCTCTAGACCCCTAATCATTTTTGTTGCCCTTCGCTGGACTCTCTCCAATTTATCCACATCCTTCTTGTAGTGTGGGGCCCAAAACTGGACACAGTACTCCAGATGAGGCCTCACCAATGTCGAATAGAGGGGAACGATCACGTCCCTCGATCTGCTCGCTATGCCCCTACTTATACATCCCAAAATGCCATTGGCCTTCTTGGCAACAAGGGCACACTGTTGACTCATATCCAGCTTCTCGTCCACTGTCACCCCTAGGTCCTTTTCCGCAGAACTGCTGCCTAGCCATTCGGTCCCTAGTCTGTAGCGGTGCATTGGATTCTTCCATCCTAAGTGCAGGACCCTGCACTTATCCTTATTGAACCTCATCAGATTTCTTTTGGCCCAATCCTCCAATTTGTCTAGGTCCTTCTGTATCCTATCCCTCCCCTCCAGCGTATCTACCACTCCTCCCAGTTTAGTATCATCCGCAAATTTGCTGAGAGTGCAATCCACACCATCCTCCAGATCATTTATGAAGATATTGAACAAAACCGGCCCCAGGACCGACCCCTGGGGCACTCCACTTGACACCGGCTGCCAACTAGACATGGAGCCATTGATCACTACCCGTTGAGCCCGACAATCTAGCCAGCTTTCTACCCACCTTATAGTGCATTCATCCAGCCCATACTTCCTTAACTTGCTGACAAGAATACTGTGGGAGACCGTGTCAAAAGCTTTGCTAAAGTCAAGAAACAATACATCCACTGCTTTCCCTTCATCCACAGAACCAGTAATCTCATCATAAAAGGCGATTAGATTAGTCAGGCATGACCTTCCCTTGGTGAATCCATGCTGACTGTTCCTGATCACTTTCCTCTCATGTAAGTGCTTCAGGATTGATTCTTTGAGGACCTGCTCCATGATTTTTCCAGGGACTGAGGTGAGGCTGACTGGCCTGTAGTTCCCAGGATCCTCCTTCTTCCCTTTTTTAAAGATTGGCACTACATTAGCCTTTTTCCAGTCATCCGGGACTTCCCCCGTTCGCCACGAGTTTTCAAAGATAATGGCCAAGGGCTCTGCAATCACAGCCGCCAATTCCTTCAGCACTCTCGGATGTAACTCGTCCGGCCCCATGGACTTGTGCACGTCCAGCTTTTCTAAATAGTCCCTAACCACCTCTATCTCCACAGAGGGCTGGCCATCTCTTCCCCATTCTGTGATGCCCAGCGCAGCAGTCTGGGAGCTGACCTTGATACTGATATACAGTATACTGATATACTGATAGCTTAAGTATTCCCTGTATAGCATCACTTCAAGTTCATAATGCACTGTTATAAATGGTCTTGCACAAATACAAAACTCAACATCAAATAAGTTTTGCAGGGAATAAGAATGCCAAATGCAAACCTAGCAAATGTCAATATACTCTGCAGTCTGAGTATTCAGTATGACCTGTTTGAAATATTTCCACCAATGTGACTAATGCAGATATTCATTGCTTGCCTTGTATTGTCTAATCAAAGCATGAAAATTTTCCATGTAGATTTTGATCCAGAGTGTGTGTGAAACAATGGTACCCAAACTTGTTGCAGAAGACATCCCATTGCTGTTCAGTCTCTTGTCTGATGTATTCCCTGGAGTACAGTATCATTGTGGTGAAATGACAGCCCTGCGAGAGGAGCTTAAGAAAGTGTGTCAGGAAATGTACCTTACCTATGGTGATGGAGAAGAAGTTGGTGGCATGTGGGTGGAAAAGGTACATTGTGATAGTTGTAAATCTTACAATGTGGAGTTGACAAAAGTACATGTAGCACTTTCCATATTCTGTGATACAGAAATCAAATATAACTGCTCCCCAAATAGACAGAATACCTAAAATACATTTCAACTTTAAGTGATTCCGGATTATTATGTTTGAATCTTAATAAATGGAAGTCTTAAATGACAGATCAATCTGTTCTGTCACAGGTTCTTCAGCTCTATCAAATTACCCAGATCAATCATGGGTTGATGATGGTGGGTCCTTCTGGAAGTGGAAAGAGCATGGCTTGGAGAGTGCTGCTAAAAGCTCTGGAGCGGCTAGAGGGTGTAGAAGGTGTTGCTCACATCATTGATCCAAAAGCAATCAGCAAAGATCACCTCTATGGTACTTTGGATCCAAATACCAGAGAATGGACAGATGGATTGTTTACACATGTCCTGAGAAAGTGAGTCTTAAACATTAATAGCATATAAGTTAAGAAGTGGCTATTAGAGAGATCCTTGGATGTTGTCATTGCCATGGAGGATTGAGGAAAGAGAATATTACTGTTTTTTAACCTACACTAAATGCTTTCCTGAATTTAGGATCATAGACAATGTGAGAGGTGAATTGCAAAAACGACAGTGGATCATCTTTGATGGGGATGTAGATCCTGAATGGGTGGAGAACTTAAACTCCGTGCTGGATGACAACAAACTGCTGACTCTGCCCAATGGAGAACGTCTCAGCCTTCCACCAAATGTAAAGTTCTTTTTGTTTTTACAAACATTTTAGCATTTCTAAATAGTTTAATCTACTGAAAATTTGATAGCTCTGCTGCTTTTGGTAGCTGACATGAACAGGCTCTTATCACACACTGTGGGCACAGATTAAAGTTAATATTGCATCAGAGCAAAAGTGATCTTATGCAATGGTCTGGTTCAACTGTTTAAAAACCCTTCTGTGGTTATGGAGTTTGTCATGTCAGGTTTACCTTGCCCCTACCAGACTAGGAAATACTAGATCATGCATAAATGTCTAATTAGGTGTTAAATATATAAAATACCTGATGAAGTTAAGATAAAACTTAATTTTTATAACACCGATTGGCTTTTGGGGAGTTTAGAGAAGCATGTTAACTGAGCTTTTATAGTGACTCCTCATTTAACGTTGTAGTTATGTTCCTGAAAAATGCTACTTTAAGCGAAATGATGTTAAGAGAGTCCAATTTCCCCATAAGAATTAATGTAAATAGTGGGGGGGGCTAGGTTCCAGGGAAATTTTTTTTCGCCAGACAAAAGTTTAAGTATAAGTTTTAAACAAACAATTGAATACTGTACATTGTGAAGCTTGGTTGAGGTGGTGAAGTCAGAGGATGGGATATTTCCCAGAGAATGCCTTCCTGCTAAATGATGAACTAGCACTCGGCTGAGCCCTCAAGGGTTAACACATTGTTGTTAATGTAGCCTCACACTCTACAAGGCAGCACATATGAAGGGAGGAGACACAGCATGGCAGTGGCTGCAAACATTCCCTGTGGAAACTGAACATGATGAACTCATGCTATTCCACTGGAGTGCACCACTACCTCCACGTTCCAAAGTGCCAGGTGGGAGAGGTGCATGTGTGTGTGAGACAGACACACACACCATGTGTGTGAGACAGACACACCATATGGGTGGCTGTGACACATGACAGACACACCACATGGGTGGCTGTGACACACAGACAAACACACCATGTGTGTGAAGCGCATTGCCCCTTTAAGTACGTTGAGCCCACTCTAAGTACACTGCCTTTAAGTAGATCAGCAAGTTGAGGCAGCAGCTGCTGCCAGCAAGTCCCCTCCATCCTGAGTCATGTCCTGTCCCCTCATTTCCCCTGCTCTGTGGAGATGGGGTACAGGAGCCGGGGGTAGGGGACATAAGAACATAAGAATAGCCATACTGGGTCAGACCAAAGGTCCATCCAGCCCAGTATCCTGTCTACCGACAGTGGCCAATGCCAGGTGCCCCAGAGGGAGTGAACCTAACAGGTAACGATCAAGTGATCTCTCTCCTGCTATCCAGCTCCACCCTCTGACAAACAGAGGCTAGGGACACCATTCCTTACCCATCCTGGCTAATAGCCATTAATGGACTTACCCTCCATGAATTTATCTAGTTCTCTTTTAAATCCTGTTATAGTCCTAGCCTTCACAACCTCCTCAGGCAAGGAGTTCCACAGGTTGACTGTGCGCTATGTAAAGAAGAACTTCCTTTTATTTGTTTTAAACCTGCTGCCCATTAATTTCATTTGGTGGCCCCTAGTTCTTATATTATGGGAACTAGTAAATAACTTTTCCTTATTCACTTTCTCCACACCACTCATGACTTTATATACCTCTATCAAATCCCCACTTAGTCTCCTCTTTTCCAAGCTGAAAAGTCCTAGCCTCTTTAATCTCTCGTCACATGGGACCCGTTCCAAACCACTAATCATTTCAGATGCCCTTTTCTGAACCTTTTCTAACACCAGCATATCTTTTTTGAGATGAGGAGACCACCTCTGTATGCAATATTCAAGATGTGGGAGTACCATGGATTTATATAAGGGCAAAAAGATATTCTCCATCTTATTCTCTATCTCTTTTTTAATGATTCCTAACATCCTGTTTGTTTTTTTGACTGCCGCTGCACACTGCACACTGTGTGGACTTCTTCAGAGAACTATCCACGATGACTCCAAGATCTCTTTCCTGATTAGTTGTAGCTAAGGGTATGTCTACACTACGAAATTAGGTCGAATTTATAGAAGTCGGTTTTGTAGAAAGTGTTTTTATACAGTTGATTGTGTGTGTCCCCACACAAATGCTCTTAGTGCATGTAGTCGGCGGAGTGTGTCCACAGTACCAAGGCAACCGTCGACTTCTGGAGCATTGCACTGTGGGTGGCTACCCCACGGTTCCCGCAGTCTCCACTGCCCATTTGAATTCTGGGTAGAAATCCCAGTGCTTGATGGGGCTAAAACATTGTCGCGGGTGGTTCTGGGTACATATCATCAGGCCCCCGTTCCCTCCCTCCCTCCGTGAAAGCAAGGGCAGACAATCATTTTGCGCCTTTTTTCTTGAGTTACCTGTGCAGACGCCATACCACGGGAAGCATGGAGCCTGCTCAGCTAACCATCACCGTATGTCTCCTGGGTGCTGGCAGACGTGGTACTGCATTGCTACACAGCAGCAGTTTATTGCCTTTTGGCAGCAGACAGTGCAGTATGACTGGTAGCCGTCATCAACGTAGTCCTGGGTGCTCTTTTAACCGGGCACCTGGGCAAACATGGGAGTGACTCAGCCAGGTCATTTCCCTTGTTTTGACTCGTGGCGATTGAGTCCTACCGGCAGTGCACTGTCTTTTAACCTCCAGCTAGCAGAAGATGATGGCTAGTCGTCATACTGCACTGTCTTCTGCCGACCACCCAGGAGATGATGATGGCTAGCAGTTGTACTGCACAGTCTGCTGCCAGCAAGATGTATAAAGAAAGATGAAGTGGCTCAAAACAAGAAATAGACCAGATTTGTTTTGTATTCACTTTTTCCTCCCTCCCTCCCTCCATGAAATCAACGGCCTGCTAAGCCCTGTTTTGAGTTCTATCCTTGAGGTTTTGAGTTCTATCCTTGAGGGGGCCATTCAGTTTCTCGCAAAGCCACCCCCTTTGTTGATTTTAATTCCCTGTAAGCCAACCCTGTAAGCCATGTTGTCAGTCGCCCCTCCCTGTGTCAGGGCAATGGCAGACAATCGTTCCATGCCTTTTTTCTGTGCAGACGCCATACCACAGCAAGCATGGAGCCCGCTCAGATCACTTTGGCAATTAGGAGCACATTAAACACCACGCGCATTATCCAGCAGTATATGCAGCGCCAGAACCTGGCAAAGCGATACTGGACGAGTAGGCAACGTCAGCGCGGTGACGTGAGTGATGAGGACATGGACACAGACTTCTCTCAAAGCACGGGCCCTGGCAATGTGGGCATCATGGTGCTAATGGGGCAGGTTCATACGGTGGAATGCCGATTCTGGGCTCGGGAAACAAGCACAGACTGGTGGGACCGCATAGTGTTGCAGGTCTGGGACGATTCCCAGTGGTTGCAAAACTTTCACATGCGTAAGGGCACTTTCATGGAACTTTGTGACTTGCTTTCCCCTGCCCTGAGGCGCAAGACTACCAAGATGAGAGCAGCTCTCACAGTTGAGAAGCGAGTGGCAATAGCCCTGTGGAAGCTTGCAACGCCAGACAGCTACCGGTCAGTCGGGAATCAATTTGGAGTGGGCAAATCTACTGCGGGGGCTGCTGTGATCCAAGTAGCAATGCAATCAAAGATCTGCTGATATCAAGGGTAGTGACCCTGGGAAATGTGCAAGTCATAGTGGATGGCTTTGCTGCAATGGGTTCCCTAACTGTGGTGGGACCATAGACGGAACCCATATCCCTATCTTGGCACCGGAGCACAAGCCGGCGAGTCATAAACTGCAAGGGGTACTTTTCAATAGTGCTGCAAGCACTGGTGGATCACAAGGGACGTTTCACCAACATCAACGTGAGATGGCCGGGAAAGGTACATGACGCTCGCATCTTCAGGAACTGTGGTCTGTTTCAAAAGCTGCAAGAAGGGACTTTATTCCCAGACCAGAAAATAACTGTCGGGGATGTTGAAATGCCTATAGTTATCCTTGGGGACCCAGCCTACCCCTTAATGCCATGGCTCATGAAGCCATACACAGGCAGCCTGGACAGTAGTCAGGAGCTGTTCAACTACAGGCTGAGCAAGTGCAGAATGGTGGTAGAATGTGCATTTGGATGTTTAAAAGCACGCTGGCACAGTTTACTGACTCGGTTAGACCTCAGCGAAACCCAATATTCCCACTGTTATTACTGCTTGCCGCGCTCTCCACAATATCTGTGAGAGTAAGGGGGAGATATTTATGGCAGGGTGGGAGGTTGAGGCAAATCGCCTGGCTGCTGGTTTTGCACAGCCAGACACCAGGGTGGTTAGAAGAGCACAGGAGGGTGCAGTGCGCATCAGAGAAGCTTTGAAAACCAGTTTCATGACTGGACAGGCTACGGTGTGAAAGTTCTGTTTGTTTCTCCTTGATGAAACCCCCTGCCCCTTGGTTCACTCTACTTCCCTGTAAGCTAACCACCCTCCCCTCCTCCCTTCGATCACTGCTTGCAGAGGCAATAAAGTCATTGTTGCTTCATATTCATGCATTCTTTATTCATTCATCACACAAATAGGGGGATAACTACCAAGGTAGCCCAGGAGGGGTGGTGGAAGAGAGAAGCACTGGGAGAGGTGGTGGAGGAGGGAAGGACAAGGCCACACAGCACTTTAAAAGTTTAAAACTTTAAAACTTATTGAATGCCAGCCTTCTGTTGCTTGGGCAATCCTCTGGGGTGGAGTGGCCGGGTGGCCAGAGGCCCCCCCACCGTGTTCTTGGGCATCTGGGTGAGGAGGCTATGGAACTTGGGGAGGAGGGTGGTTGGTTACACAGGGGCTGTAGCGGTGGTCTGTGCTCCTGCTGCCTTTCCTGCAGCTCAACCATACGCTGGAGCATATTGGTTTAATCCTCCAGCAGCCTCAGCATTGAATCCTGCCTCCTTTCATCACGCTGCCGCCACCTTTCAGCTTCAGCCCTGTCTTCAGCCCGCCACTTACTCTCTTCAGCCCGCCACCTCTCCTCCCGGTCATTTTGTGCTTTCCTGCACTCTAACATTGTCTGCCTCCATGCATTCGTCTGTGCTCTGTCAGTGTGGGAGGACAGCATGAGCTCACAGAACATTTCATCACGAGTGTGTTTTTTTTGCCTTCTAATCTTCACTAGCCTCTGGGAAGGAGAAGATCCTGTGAGCCTTGAAACACATGCAGCTGGTGGAGAAAAAAAAAAGAGACAGTGGTATTTAAAAAGACACATTTTCTAGAACAATGGCTACACTCTTTCACAGTAAACCTTGCTGTTAACATTACATACACAGCACATGTGCTTTCATTCCAAGGTCGCATTTTGCCTCCCCCCATAATGTGGCTAGCCCCTCACCCCTCGCCATGGCTAACAACAGGGAACATTTCTGTTCAGCCACAGGCAAACAGCCCAGCAGGAATGGGCACCTCTGCATGTCCCCTTAAGAAAAGCACCCTATTTCAACCAGGTGACCATGAATGATATCACTCTCCTGAGGATAACACAAAGAGATAAAGAACGGATGTTGTTTGAATGCCAGCAAACATACACTGCAATGCTTTGTTCTACAATGATTCCCTAGTACGTGCTACTGGCCTGGTGTGGTAAAGTGTCCTACCATCATGGATGGAATAAGGCTGCCCTCCCCAGAAACCTTTTGCAAAGGCTTTGGGAGTACATCCAGGAGAGCCGCAAATGCCAGGGCAAATTAATCATTAAACATGCTTGCTTTTAAACCATGTATAGTATTTTAAAAGGTACCCTCACCAGAGGTCCCTTCTCCACCTGGCGGGTCCGGGAGGCAGCCTTGGGTGGGTTCAGGGGGTACTGGCTCCAGGTCCAGGGTGAGAAACAGTTCCTGGCTGTCGGGAAAACCGGTTTCTCCGCTTGCTTGCTGTAAGCTATCTACAACTTCATCATCATCATCGTCCTCGTCCCCAAAACCTGCTTCTGTGTTGCCTCAATCTCCATTGAAGGAGTCAAACAACATGGCTGGAGTAGTGGTGGCTGAACCCCCTAAAATGGCATGCAGCTCATCATAGAAGTGGCATGTTTGGGGCTCTGACCCGGAGCGGCCGTTTGCCTCTCTGGTTTTCTGGTAGGCTTGCCTCAGCTCTTTAAGTTTCACGTGGCATTGCTTTGGGTCCCTGTTATGGCCTCTGTCCTTCATGCCCTGGGAGATTTTGACAAATGTTTTGGCATTTCGAAAACTGGAACGTAGTTCTGATAGCACGGATTCCTCTCCCGATACAGCGATCAGATCCCGTACCTCCCATTCGGTCCATGCTGGAGCTCTTTTGCGATTCTGGGACTCCATAAATCATAGAATCATAGAATATCAGGGTTGGAAGGGACCCCAGAAGGTCATCTAGTCCAACCCCCTGCTCTAAGCAGGACCAATTCCCAGTTAAATCATCCCAGCCAGGGCTTTGTCAAGCCTGACCTTAAAAACCTCTAAGGAAGGAGATTCTACCACCTCCCTAGGTAACGCATTCCAGTGTTTCACCATCCTCTTAGTGAAAAAGTTTTTCCTTAATATCCAATCTAAACCTCCCCCATTGCAACTTGAGACCATTACTCCTCGTTCTGTCATCTGCTACCATTGAGAACAGTCTAGAGCCATCCTCTTTGGAACCCCCTTTCAGGTAGTTGAAAGCAGCTATCAAATCCCCCCTCATTCTTCTCTTCTGCAGACTAAACAATCCCAGCTCCCTCAGCCTCTCCACATAAGTCATGTGCTCTAGACCCCTAATCATTTTTGTTGCCCTTCGCTGGACTCTCTCCAATTTATCCACATCCTTCTTGTAGTGTGGGGCCCAAAACTGGACACAGTACTCCAGATGAGGCCTCACCAGTGTCGAATAGAGGGGAACGATCACGTCCCTCGATCTGCTCGCTATGCCCCTACTTATACATCCCAAAATGCCATTGGCCTTCTTGGCAACAAGGGCACACTGCTGACTCATATCCAGCTTCTCGTCCACTGTCACCCCTAGGTCCTTTTCCGCAGAACTGCTGCCTAGCCATTCGGTCCCTAGTCTGTAGCGGTGCATTGGATTCTTCCATCCTAAGTGTAGGACCCTGCACTTATCCTTATTGAACCTCATCAGATTTCTTTTGGCCCAATCCTCCAATTTGTCTAGGTCCTTCTGTATCCTATCCCTCCCCTCCAGCGTATCTACCACTCCTCCCAGTTTAGTATCATCCGCAAATTTGCTGAGAGTGCAATCCACACCATCCTCCAGATCATTTATGAAGATATTGAACAAAACCAGCCCCAGGACCGACCCCTGGGGCACTCCACTTGACACCGGCTGCCAACTAGACATGGAGCCATTGATCACTACCCGTTGAGCCCGACAATCTAGCCAGCTTTCTACCCACCTTATAGTGCATTCATCCAGCCCATACTTCCTTAACTTGCTGACCATCATGGTCACCTCTGCTGATGAGCTCTGCATGGTCACCTCTGCTGATGAGCTCTGGCCAGCGTGGCAAGCTGCAGGAGACCATGCAAACAGGAAATTAAAATTCAAAAGTTTGCGGGCCTTTTCCTGTCTACCTGGCCAGTGCATCTGAGTTGAGAGTGCTGTCCAGAATGGTGACAATAGAGCACTCTGGGATAGCTCCCGGAGGCCAATACCATCAAATTGCATCCACAGTACCCCAAATTCGACCTGGCAAGGCCGATTTAAGCGCTAATCCCCTTGTTGGGGATGGAGTAAGGAAATCGATTTTAAAAGCCCTTTAAGTTGAAAAAAAGGGCTTCATCATGTGGATGGGTGCAGGTTTACATTGATTTAACACTGCTAAATTCGACCTAAACTCCTAGTGTAGACCAGGGCTAAATTAGCCCCCATCCTATTGAAGGTATAGTTGGGGTTATTTTTTCCAATGTGCATTACTTTACATTTATCCACATTAAATTTCTTTGCCATTTTGTTGCCCAATCACTTAGTTTTGTGAGATCTTTTTGAAGTGCTTCACAATCTGCTTTGGTCTTAACTATCTTGAGCAGTTCCGTATCTTCTGCAAACTTTGTCACCTCACTGTTTACCCCTTTCTCCAGATGATTTATGAATAAGTTGAATAGGATTGGTCCTAGGACTGACCCTTGGGGAACACCACTAGTTACCCCTCTCCATTCTGAAAATTTATCATTTATTCCTACCCTCTGTTCCCTGTCTTTTAACCCAGTGGTTCTCAAAGCCGGTCTGCTGCTTGTTCAGGGAAAGCCCCTGGCTGGCTGGTCCAGTTTATTTACCTGCCGCATCCGCAGGTTCAGCCGATCGCAGCTCCCACTGGTCACGGTTCACCTCTCCAGGCCAATGGGGGCTGCATGAAGGGCAGCCAGCACATCCCTTGGCCCGCGCCACTTCCCGCAGCCCCCATCGGCCTGGAGGGGAAACCGCGGCCAGTGGGAGCCACGATTGGCCGAACCTGCAGACGCGGCAGGTAAACAAACCGGTCTGGCCCGCCAGGGGCTTTCCCTGAACAAGCGGCAGACCAGCTTTGAGAACCACTGTTTTAACCAGTTCTCAATCCATGAAAAGATCTTCCCTCTTATCCCATGACAACTTATTTTACATAAGAGCCTTTGGTGAGGGACCTTGTCAAAGGCTTTCTGGAAATCTAAGTACACTGTGTCCTCTGGACCTTGTCCACGTTTGTTGACCCCTTCAAAGAACTCTAATAGATTAGTAAGACATGATTTCCCTTTACAGAAACCATGTTGACTTTTGCACAACAATTTATGTTCTACTATATGTCTGACAATTTTATTCTTTACTATTTTTTCAACTAATTTGCCTGGTACTGACGTTAGACTTATCGGTCTGTAATTGCCGGGATCACCTCTAGAGCTATTTTAAAATATTGGTATTACATTAGCTATCTTCCAGTCATTGGGTACAGAAGCTGATTCAAAGGACAGGTTACAAACCATAGTTAATAGTTCCGCAATTTCACATATGAGTTCTTTCAGGACTCTTGGGTGAATGCCATCTGGTCCCGGTGACTTGTTACTGTTAAGTTTCTCAATTAATTCCAAAACTTCCTCTAATGACACTTCAATCTGTGACAATTCCTCAGATTTGTCACCTACAAAGGATGACTCAGGTTTGGGAATCTCCCCAACATCCTCAGTCATGAAGACTGAAGCAAAGAATTCATTTAGTTTCTCCACAATGACGTTATCATCTTTGTGTTCCCTTTGTATCTCGATCGTCCAGGGGCCCCACTAGTTGTTTAGCAGGCTTCCTGCTTCTGATGTACTTAAAAAACATTTTGTTATTATTTTGAGTTTTTGGCTAGCTGTTCTTCAAACTCCTTTTTGGCTTTTCTTATTACATTTTTATACTTAATTTGGCAGTGTTTATGCTCCTTTCTATTTACCTCACTAGGATCTGACTTCCACTTTTTAAAAGCCTTTTTATCTGTCACTGCTTCTTTTACATGGTGTTAAGCCACAGTAGCTCTTTTTTAATTTGGGATATACATTTAAGTTGGGCCTCTATTATGGTGTCTTTGAAAAGTGCTGAGGTGTTCTTCCCACCACAGGAATGTTAAATGTTATTATATTACGGTCACTATTTCCAAGCGGTCCTGTTATAGTTACCTCTTGGACCAGATCCTGCGCTCCACTCAGGACTAGATCGAGAATTGCCCCTCCCCTTGTGGGTTCCTGTACCAGCTGCTCCAAGAAGCAGTCATTTAAAGTATCGAGAAATTTTGTCTCTGCATTTCGTCCTGAGGTGACATGTACCCAGTCAATATGGGGATAATTGAAATCCCCCATTATTATTGAGTTCTTTATTTTGATAGCCTCTCTAATGTCCCTTAGCATTTCATCATCACTATCACTGTCCTGGGCAGGTGGTCAATAATAGATCCCTACTGTTATATTCTTATTAGAGCATGGAATTACTATACGTACAGATTCTATGGAACATGTGGATTCATTTAAGATTTTTATTTCATTTGATTCTACATTTTCTTTCACATATACGGACACGTACAGGGACACCCTGACATCAGCACCCCTCCTTACCCCACCACCCCCTGCACAGCAAGCAGGAGGTTCCTGGGAGCAGCTCCAAGGCAGAGGACAGGAGCAGCACATGGCAGTGGCGGGAGGGATACCTGAACTGCCCAGCAATTGATAGCCTGCTGGATGGCTGTCTCACAGAGAACTTAGGGGAGCTGATAGTGGGGCTGCTGGTCCACCCTGGTTCCAAGCCCCCAACAGCTAGCTCTGGCAGTCACCTGCTTTGTCCACTGCTTGCAGAAAAACAACATTATAAGGGAGCATTGCACAACTTTAAAGGAGCATGTTCTCTAACAGATCGGCGACGTAACAATGAAACAACATTAACCGGGACGATGTTAAGTGAGGAGTTACTGTAATAGATTCAGTAGAACATAAAATCTAACTTCTCTTAAATGTCTGCACTTTCTCTCTAGGTGCGTATCATGTTTGAAGTACAGGATCTGAAATATGCTACTCTGGCCACAGTGTCAAGGTGCGGAATGGTCTGGTTCAGTGAAGATGTTCTAAGCACTGACATGATATTCAATAACTTCTTGGCCAGACTACGAAGCATCCCTCTGGATGAAGATGAAGAGGAAGCTCAGCGCAGGCGAAAGGACAAAGAAGATGAAGGTGAAGAAGCAGCTTCTCCAATGTTGCAGGTATAACTTGGAATGGATTGTAATACTGTGGACTGACACCAGACCCACTAAAAGTAGGAAGTGCCTTAAAAGCTTATCTTACCGGCCGTACTGAATATAAATAGAGATTGAGTTAACAAAATATAACTTGCGTGCTGTATTCCCCAATTAAAGTATGACACTTTGAACCCATACTATTGCCAAACTTATTTTAAAATCTAGTGTTATGACTTAAGACTACAAACCAAGTTCCTTCAACAATGCTAATGTCTTTACCAACAGATTCAAAGAGATGCAGCAACAATTATGCAGCCCTATTTCACAACAAATGGACTTGTGACTAAAGCTCTTGAACATGCTTTCAAGTTAGAGCATATCATGGACCTCACTCGCTTGCGCTGTCTTGGTTCATTGTTCTCTATGTTGCATCAGGCTTGCCGCAATGTAGCCCAGTACAATGCAAACCATCCCGACTTCCCTATGCAGATTGAGCAACTGGAGCGTTATATCCAGGTAAAGTAAATACTGCAGCAAAGTGATCTGAAAGCCTAAAGATGAACACAGTTACCAGACTCTTTGAATAGTCTCCTTGTATTTTTTTCAGCTGTCCTTCGAACACAAGTAATACTTTTTTGCATTTGTGTGGACTAATCTTTCTCTTGTCTTCCATCAGAGATACCTGGTCTACGCAATACTGTGGTCATTCTCTGGAGACAGCGGACTGAAAATGAGAGCAGAGCTGGGAGAATACATTAGGAGAATTACCACTGTACCGTTGCCCACAGCACCCAACATACCCATAATTGATTATGAGGTAATAGCCTCTTGTACTTTGTATAGTTACAAACCTAATTCCTAAAGAAACAAAACCAGAATGACCCACAGAAGCTTATGCTCCAATATGTCTGTTAGTCTGTAAGATGGCACAGGACTCTTTGCCACTATTTCTAACTTAACCTCTCTCAATGGGAGTAAATTAGTATCTCACAAGTTAGCTCAAGGCAAGCCACTCTAAATTTGATTGATTATTTTATTTTTTATTTGTTTTGCTCAGTTGGTACATAATGTACTGTGTAGTCCAAGCTTCTTCTAAACTAGTCCCACAGAATTAAATCTGCAGGTGTTAAAAGCCTAGCTGAGTTCACAGATTAAAGCATGAAGTTGTGTAAAATACGATGGGGTTGTGATGAGAACCCCATTGAAAAACATCTCTCTACTAAATTTGTACATTAACTATTTCTGTTCACCTAGGTGTCAATTACAGGTGAATGGGTCCCATGGCAGTCCAAGGTTCCTCAGATTGAAGTTGAGACACACAAGGTTGCTGCTCTTGATGTTGTAGTACCAACCCTAGATACCGTCCGGCATGAAGCTTTGCTGTATACTTGTCTAGCGGAACACAAACCCCTAGTGCTCTGTGGCCCACCAGGTTCTGGAAAGACTATGAGCCTTTTCAGTGCTCTCAGAGCCCTCCCTGATATGGAGGTAACTATTCTGTTTATGTGTGGGTTATTGAATAATAGCAAATTTATAACAAGTAAAAGCTGCCTACAAGGTTCACTCTCGTGATTACAGCAACACCTCTCTACTTGCATGGCAAAAACTTCATTGTGTCAGAGCTCTTTGCCCAACTAAATGAATGTATCTTTATAACACTCTGTGAAGTAGAAACATGAACTGTAAAAGGGAGTGGAAACTGAAGCAGAAATCAGTGACTTGCCCATAGTCACCAGGAAGATCTAGACTCTTCCTAACTCCAGGAGTCCCTTAACTTCAAGGCCATCTGTTCTTCCTTTCTAACTAGCACCAGTAGTACTGGCTTTTTTCCACTTGTTCAGTATTAAATCAAAAGTATTTTGAGTTCAGGTAGCTGTTCCGTCTTGGTATATGAGTGTTTAAACCTGTTAACAGTGATGAGAGACAGTATGTATAACAGGTGGGTACTCCTGGCACATAACAGACTTTGATGGCAAAGTCTATAAGGAATTTTACATATCTGTAGTGACCCAAATACTTGTGTAAACAGCATCCAGTGATCAGTATCTAGTCAACATACAGCAAATATTTTCAATCTGAAGGCCAAATTGTAACATATATTTGTTACTGAGGAATGATAATCTATTGAAACTTTGGTTCTAAGACTTCAAGCTATTAAAATATATCAAATGTCTTCATGAATTTACCTCTTTCACCCCCTTTTTTTTTAAAGGTGGTTGGACTTAACTTCTCTAGTGCTACTACTCCAGAGCTACTTTTGAAAACTTTTGATCATTACTGTGAGTACAGGCGTACACCTAATGGAGTGGTGCTGGCTCCTGTGCAGCTAGGAAAGTGGCTGGTGCTGTTCTGTGACGAAATCAACTTGCCAGATATGGATAAGTATGGCACGCAGAGAGTCATATCCTTCATTAGACAGGTTTGTTTTGTTGTGAAACTAAGGATTCTACTGTTATGCTATTATGGAAACTTTCTTATATTAAAACAATTCCCTCATTCAGATGGTGGAACATGGAGGCTTCTACCGTACATCGGATCAGACCTGGGTGAAATTAGAGAGGATTCAGATTGTTGGAGCTTGTAACTCCCCTACTGATCCTGGAAGGAAACCACTTTCACATAGGTAAATACTATTCTGAAGCTACTAAAACTATAGTACTGATCTGCAAAATGGAGTATCTGATGCCTTTACATTCTACTATTGGAATCCAGTTTTTGTAGCATCAAATATTGGTTTAAAAATACCTTGCATCCAAATGAGCTGCTCATTAACAGTCCATCAGGCTTCTGTTGATCTTCAATAAGTCTTGGAGCACTGGAAGTTCCGAAGACTGGAAGAAAGCTGCTAAAATGCCAGTTTTTAAAAAGGGTAAATGGGATGACCTAGATCCCAGCCAGAATAATGGAGTGGCTGATACAGGACTTGGTTGTTAAACAGTTAATAGAGGGCAATGTAACTAATACAAATCAACATGGGTTTATGGAGAATAGATCCTGTCAAACTAACTTTGTTGTTTTTGATGAGATTGCAAATTTAGTTGATAAAGGTAATAGCGTTGACATAATATACTCACTTAGATAAGGCATTTGACTTGGTATTGCACGACAATTTGATTTAAAAAAACACTCAAAAAACTAGAATGATATAAAAGTTACATGGCACACATTAAATGGATTAAAAACTGGCTAACTGATAAGTCTCAAAATGTAACTGTTAACTGGGAGCCATTATTGAGTGGGCTTGTTTCCAGTAGGGTTGTGCAGGGCCTGGTTCTTGACCATATGATATTTAACATCTTTATCAATTACCTAGAAGAGAACAAAATCATCACTGATTGTTTGCAGAGGACCTAAAAATGGGAGGATGGTAAATAATGATGAGGACAGGTCACTGATTCACAGCAATCTGTGTCACTTGGTAAACTTGGCACAAGCAGTTAATATGCATTTTAATAAAGCTAAATGTAAATACATACATCTTGGCCATACTTACAGGCTGGGGGACTCTATCCTGAGAGAGGTTTGGGGATCATGGTGGATAATCAGTTGAACTTGAGCTCCCCGCTGAACATGTAACGCTGTGGCCAAAAGAGCTAATGCAATCCTAGGATGCTTAAATGAAGATCACAAATAGGAATAAAGAGGTTTATTTGATCTCTGTATTTGGCACTCATGTGACCACTGCTGTGTGGCCACTGTGGCATTGATGTGACCACTGTGAATCTGTGTCCAGTTCTGATGCCCACAATTCAAGAAAGATGTGGACAAATTGAAGAGAGTTCAGAGAAGGGCCACAAGAATGATAAAGGATTAGAAAACCTGCTTTTATAATGATGGACTCAAAATGCTCAAGCTATTTAGTTTAACAAAGAATAGGTTAAGGAGGGACTTGATTAGTCTGTAAGTACTGTGACAAAGTTCCTCCTCTGCCTTGGCGGGTCCTGCGCTTATTGGCGGATTTGCTCGCCTCAGCGATTCACGGCAGCCCTCAGTTTGGCCACTTTTGCTAGTGGCTCAAACCTGCCGTTCACTCAGCTAACCTCATCACTGGCCAGCATGGGGAAAGGGAGGAGAACAATCCCTGCAGTCTCTGCTGACCCAACTAGTGGGTCGGGGGCTAGGCCAGGAACCTTCCCCTCTGGTGGAACCCACGGTCGAGGTCACCTCCTCTTGTATCAAATAGGGAGTTGAAGGAGATGGGGGGAACCTGGGCCTGCCCTCTACTCTGGATTCCAGCCCAGGGCCCTGTGGATTGCAGCTGTCTAAGGTGTCTCCTGTAACAACTGCGTGACCGCTACAACTCTCTGGGCTACTTCCCCATGGCCTCCTCCCAACTCCTTCTTTATCCTCACCACAGGACCTTCCTCCTGATGTATGATAATGCTTGTACTCCTCATTCCTCCAGCAGTACACCTTCTCACTCTCAGCTTCTTGCATGCCTCTTGCTCCCAGCTCCTCGCACACACATCACTAACTGAAGTGAAGTCCTTTTTAAAACCAGGTGCCCTGATTAGCCTGCCTGTCCTAATTGATTCTGGTAGCTTCTTAATTGGTTCCAGAAACTTCCTGATTGTTCTGGAACAGCCCATTATCTTACTCAGGGGAAAAGGACCTGCTTAATCTGGGGCTAATATATCTACCTTCTATCACTCTCCTGTAGGCATCTGGCCTGACCCTGTCACAGTACCTACATAGGGAACAAATATTTAATAATGGGCTCTTCAGCTTCCAGCCGCTGGATCATGTTATACCTTTCTTTGCTAGACTGAAGCTAGACAAATTCAGACTGGAAACAAGGCATACATTTTTAACAGTGAGAGTAGTTACCCACTGGAATAACTTACCGAGGGTGGATTCTGCATCGTTCACAATTTTTAAATCGAGACATAGGCGCCGACTCCATGAGTGCTCCAGGGCTGGAGCACCCACAGGGAAAAATTGCCACAGCAGCCAAGCTCCCTGCCCCAGCTCACCTCACCTCCACCTCCTCCCCTGAGTGCGCCATGCCCCGCTTCTCCCCCCAGCACTTGCTGTGGCAAAACAGCCGTTTCTCAGCATAACAAGCTGTGCGAGGGAGGGGGGAGGAGTGGGAATGCAGCGCGCTCAGGGGAGGATGCGGGGAAGAGGCAGGGCCAGGGCGGGAATTTGGGGAAGGAGTCCAATGGGGGAGGAGTCGGGACGGGGACTTTAAGGAAGGGGTTGAAATGGGGGTGGGGCAGGGGCAGGAGGAGGTGGGGCAGGCATGGGTCAGGGAGGGGGGGGTCACGCACCCACCGGCGCTAGGAGAAGTTGGTGCCTATGAATCAAGATAGTAGCATTTTTTTCTAAAAGATGCCCTGGGAATTATTTTGGGGAAGTTCTACCGCCTGTGTTATATGGGAGATTAGAAAGATTTCTTCTGGCCTTAGAATCTATGAACAACACAGACTGTACTCCATTCACATCCCTGTACTTCAAAGAGGACTTTGTATTAGCCAGCAGGGTGGTGGCTAATGTGAGTGCTGAACATCACTCATTTCAGAGGCTGAGAATGCTGTTGTGAAATTAATAGTTATTTTTACCCTATGAAACAAGCAGCTTGGATCAGAAACGAACCAATATGATGTGATATTGCAGAGTACAAGTCAGTAATTGACTCTCCTACTTTGACTTTTAGTGGCTTAATTTGAGATGAAATCTCCACCAAGGATGGCAGTTGTTTTGAATCTTGAAAATAGATCGGTCAGGTCTAGTCTAGCTGACTTGGATGAAGTCTTTCCTGGTATGAACATTAAGCTATTGGACCTCTTTCAGATTTTTACGCCACGTCCCTGTGGTGTATGTGGACTATCCTGGACCGGCTTCCCTTACTCAGATATATGGAACATTCAATCGTGCAATGCTGAGGCTTATCCCATCGCTCCGCACATATGTAGAACCTCTTACTGCTGCCATGGTAGAGTTCTACACAATGTCACAGGTAACTTGATCTACACACTATCCCAACTTCTACTGACTAGTGCTTTTTCCTTGTTACTGTGCCACTTTAGATAAATCCCAGTGCTTTTTGTCTTGGCCTGCTTACCCTGTTTTTATTAGCAGTTGTGAGATGGGGGCATGAGAAGCATTGTTTGCATGTAAATTATTGTTGCACAACTTTATCCCATTAGATACTATACCCAGTGTTTTGAATTTTAGGAAAGGTTCACCCAAGACACACAACCACACTACATCTATTCACCTCGTGAAATGACTCGATGGGTGATAGGTATCTTTGAAGCCTTAAGACCATTAGAAACCTTACCTGTTGAAGGCCTTATTAGGATTTGGGCACACGAAGCCTTGCGTCTCTTCCAAGACAGGTAAAGAAACTATGGAAATAGTATTAAAAGTACAAATTGTAGAAATGAACAAAAGTTTAAGTTCATAAAATAAGTGCCACCTTCAAAGGCTTATACACATAACCAAAATATGAAGAATAATATTTTTGTGGATTTGAAATCTAGTCCTCTAAGCTCAGGGCAAGAGAAGTGTCTGTTGGATTGCTAAGTAGTTGCAAGTAGATAGAACTGACTCATATTTACAATAGTATTATCCTTTGCCTTAATTTGCTATTTATAGTACTTAGCGTGTCCTTCACATATATCTGTTTTTAATAGGTGTTGCATGCATGCTTGTAACTGTCTTTCTCTCTAACTAGACTTGTGGAAGATGAGGAGAGACGTTGGACTGATGAAAACATTGATATGGTAGCTCTGAAACATTTCCCCAACATAGACAAAGAGAAAGCTATGAGCAGACCCATTTTGTACAGCAATTGGCTGTCAAAGGTAAAGAGGGATATCTCAATCGAAGCCTTGCCATTGACTACTGCAGACACTAAGTATCCTATTAAGAGAGTGAATCTTTGCCCATCACTTCTCTTAGGCAGCACTCGTTCTAGCGTACTAAGCGCAGTCCATGCTATGATAGGATTTACCGTTGACAATAAGGATTGCTAACCATTTGGACTTAGTAAGCAAACACATTTGATGCAGCATGCCATGATGGGTATCCAGCACGCAGCAGAATCTATCTGGGTATCAAAGGAGTAGAACTGTGAATTTGAAGGCAGAGCATATACCCAAACAGGGACACCTCTAGAATACCAAGGGTAACCATTGCAGAAAGTATCCCGGGGTCTTGGACTAGTGCAGTTAGGAGATGTAGGTTGTCTTTTTGGTTTATTTAACAAATAAGCCAGTGGTGTCCATAACCACACTGGCTAACTAATGACCCAAAGGAGAAGTGCCACCCACTGAGTCACAAGCTTCACTTCCTAGCATCCTGGGTCTCCCAAGTGGTGTTAGTCAGATCATTGTGTAGCTTGATCTGAGGTATGACCCAAGGTGGTATGATTGTGGAGTACAAGCATACTCAATCTTGTATCTAGCTGTATGCTTTCAGAACAATAAATGCCTATAGTCATCTCATAACAAACATTAGTGTCTGATCAATAAACTGTTCATGGCCTTAGACACCCCCCCGCAACCAATCCTTTATATGACCTCAACTGTTGCAGCTGACTTCAAGAAACAATTGTGTAATGCTAACATGTGGTTGTAAAGCTCGTTGCTCTGAGTGTTTTAGGGTTTGCTTTTCAGTGTCCAAGCAGGTATTCATAAATCTACTTCTGTGCCTGCTGGCTAAATGCTCTCCCGTCTGTTTAGACTTATGAAAATGCACTTAACATACATGCACCCTGTGTTAGATAACGTAACTCAAACCAGTTGAGCCATATGTGTGTTCAAATCAGGAATTTGCAGTGATGGTAAAAGTGCCAAGGAGGAGCACAAATACCTATCTACCTGGGAATTTTCTGGCACCTATGAATATACTGACTTATATTGCCTCTTAAAGTAATCAGTAGGTCCTTTTAAATGCCTTACATTACAGTGGCTCTGCGGACATGATGTACAAATAGAAAATGCATCAGATTTTAGTGCTGCATCCGAGCTGGTGTGGAAACTGGTTTTTCAACTTAAAGTGAAAGTCTGAACTGTGCTGCTAAGAGGCACAGCACAGAACTCATAGCCAAAGGAGAGTGGGGTGGGGACTAAGGTAGCTTTGAGTCTTAATGGGCTGTCTAAATCGTGCAAGCCACTTCCCAGATGCCTGCAGAAATTCTGGGCAGCACTGCTGCCGTGGCATGTAACATTACATGCCCTGCCCATGGCACGTGCTACATCAAAGTCTGAGGGGGTCCCTGTGGCGATCCTCCTCAATTCTTGAGTTGGGAATTTGTCGCTCCAGCCCCTTTCTCACCCTGCTGAGCCCTCTGTGCTGGATAATCTCTCCCTTAATCTTAAATTCTAGACGGTTAGATCTCTTGCTTACATTTTGGCCTCCTTATTCTAGGATTATATCCCAGTGGATCAGGAAGAGCTGAGAGACTATGTAAAAGCCAAGCTGAAAGTGTTTTATGAGGAAGAACTTGATGTGCCACTAGTGCTGTTCAATGAAGTTTTGGATCATGTGCTAAGAATTGACCGGTAAACTGAATTTCCAACTCCTGGGTTTGTCTAGTTTGAATTATAAAACAAATCTGTATTCAGACTAGTCCAGAATGGAGCACCAGTTTGTTCTGGTGTTCTACTTGGGAGAGGCATTCTGTAAAGGGGGCACTGCAAGGTTGGAATTATAGCAGTAGACTGAGAAATATTGACAATAGTCACTTCAGTGTACCCCCGAACCGGTCACAGTATTAAAAAAAAATGCAGGTTAAGTTTGCAAGGAAGGGAGGTTTGGAAATGTGGTGGCTAATTCACAATTTATCAAGCAATAAATTTACTTGAAGTACCAATCTCTTTCAGAATCTTCCGCCAGCCTCAGGGTCATTTGCTTCTCATTGGAGTTAGTGGAGCAGGGAAAACTACTCTCTCACGATTTGTGGCTTGGATGAATGGTTTAAGTGTTTACCAAATAAAGGTTGGTTTAGTTCAATCACTCAACAAAAAAACTGACTGTTAAAGCTTGCAGTTGTCTTACAGATATTCTATCTTTGGTAAGATAAATGTATAAACATAAGTCATTGTGAGGGAGGATAAGGGCTAAAAAAGATCAGTAACTATTGCTAAATCTTTATAGGTTCATAGAAAATACACAGGTGAAGACTTTGATGAAGATCTGAGAATGGTCTTAAGACGTTCTGGCTGCAAGAATGAGAAAATAGCATTTATAATGGATGAGTCAAATGTACTGGGTTCTGGATTCCTGGAGAGAATGAATACTCTTCTGGCCAATGGAGAGGTAACTTGAGTAAATGTGTATAAAGCAGCAGTTATGCAGGGAAAATCAAGCCTTTAAGAAAAATATACTTATTTCCTGGATTAGGTTCCTGGTCTCTTTGAAGGAGATGAATATGCCACCCTTATGACTCAATGTAAAGAGGGAGCACAGAAAGAAGGTTTAATGCTAGATTCCCATGAAGAATTGTACAAATGGTTCACCAGTCAAGTTATTCGCAATCTCCATGTTGTGTTCACCATGAACCCATCTTCTGAGGGCCTGAAGGACAGAGCAGCTACTTCTCCAGCTCTCTTCAACAAGTGATTAACTTACTGTGTTTGGAAACTAACTACAACAAAGTATCTTAACACTTTGTGTCTGTCTTTTTTAATTAAGAATATTGTTAATACCCTCTTAAAAAAAGAAATTTTGGAGGCTTTAATGTCTGTCTTGTCCTGTCTGCAGGTGTGTCTTGAACTGGTTTGGAGACTGGTCAGCTGAAGCACTGTACCAAGTTGGCAAAGAGTTTACAAGCAAAATGGATCTGGAGAAGCCAAACTACACTGTGCCAGACTATATGCCAGTTGTGTATGACAAGTTACCACAACCGCCATCACATCGGGAAGCTGTTGTAAATAGCTGTGTATTTGTTCATCAGACCCTTCATCAGGTGTGTTCTGCCATGCTACTCAGATCTCTAGTGCCGTGTTCTAGTAGACTGACATAAGTTCAGTAAAACAATGTTGCCCCTGTGACAATATTGAGTTTAAAAAAATCTAGATATTATATAATCCTAATGTTTTACGTATACAAACTTTTGACAAAATCCTTTTCCTTTGGAAAGGCTAACGCTCGTCTAGCAAAACGGGGAGGCAGAACTATGGCCATCACACCACGTCACTACTTGGACTTCCTCAACCATTATGTCAACTTGTTCAATGAGAAAAGGAGTGAGCTGGAGGAACAGCAGATGCATTTGAATGTTGGTCTTCGAAAGATCAAGGAAACTGTTGACCAGGTACATAGCTTTAAACTTTGCTTTTTAAAATAAAATTAGAGCTATTAAAACATTTTAAAACTGAGTTTAGTCTCTATAGACTCTAATCTTACAATTCATGACAGGTGGAAGAACTGCGTAGGGACTTGAGAATAAAGAGCCAGGAGTTGGAAGTAAAGAATGCAGCAGCTAATGACAAGCTGAAAAAAATGGTGGAGCATCAGCAACAAGCTGAGAAGAAAAAGGTGAAATCAAAGCTTTCTTTACCTTTTGTACATGTGCAGTATATTCAGAAATAACATCTTACGGGTTGCACAATCTTTCTCTTAGGTTATGAGCCAAGACATTCAAGAGCAGCTGCACAAACAGCAAGCAGTAATTACAGATAAGCAAATGAGGGTGAAGGAGGATCTAGACAAAGTCGAGCCTGCTGTCATTGAAGCTCAGAATGGTAAGTCAGCACTGATAAATAACTACAGCATGCCTGCCTTTAGGGGTTTGGGGCTGATCCAAAGGCTCTTGAAGTCAGTGGGCGTGCTTCCATTTGCTTCAGTGAACTTTGGGTCCTTCCCTTTATCAGCAGTATCTTAATCTTTAGTGTGGAAGCAATAGAAATAAAATAGTTCACTAGCACTACTGAGCTTCCAAACTTCCCATTATTGCTACTGTAGACTTGCATTCTAAGCCGTATTTTTATTAAACTTTGAGCAATAAAGTGTCTTAATGGTTCACTGTTTTTTGTCAAGCTTTGCTAGATTTACTTAATTACTATCTTTCAGTATACCAGGCCACATTAAAATAGGAACTCCTGAAACAGGAGTAGGTCAGCAAACACTAGGAAATTTCTGGTGTGCACTAGTATGGTTCACATAGTTAGTTAGTCTACAGCACACTAGCTTGCTGTGCACTTACACCCCAGCTTATTGCTCACTGTTTTCTAGACAAGCCCCTAATGTGTTCTGTCTCTGCTGGTGCTGCCTCTTAAGAGATAGCAGTGTCCAGTTCATGGAATTAGTGATTTAATAAACGCTATATAAGTATCATGAATGGAAATACTACCTACAACTTATTTACTCAAGAGTTAGTTACAATGGCTTATCAGTGGGTTGTGTAAGAGGAGGAAGGACTTCTAACTCACTATTTGCTTAGGTATACAGTCACTCACTGTAGAGGCATAGCCTTGTTTTTAGGCTCCTTAACTTGTGAACTCAACATAGCTGCCAGGTGCAAACTCTTGCTCTTGTAGTAGTGCTTGGAGGCTTCTGATAGTTCAGCTTGCTGTCACTCAAGTGAGAATACTGGTGGAGAGTTTTCAAAATGTGGAAAGCATTTGGTTTTTACAAGAGAGGTTTAATTCATTTTAGATATGACCTGAAGCTTAAAAATCTCTCAACAATCTCAATGAAGATTTGCTAATTCCTGTCTTACTATTTTGCTGTCTTTTCTTCCATTTTCTCCCCAATCAATACCCTTCCTTTCTCCTGCTCGATCTGGCTTGACCACTGTGATTAGCTGTAAAATCAATAAAGAAGCAGCATCTGGTAGAGGTCCGTTCTATGGCCAGCCCACCTGCAGCAGTGAAGCTAGCACTAGAGTCCATCTGTCCATCTGTCTACAACTGACTGGAAATAGATACGTTCCATCATTTTGAGGGAAAACTTCATTCCAACTATTGTAAACTTTTCTGCTGAGGAGATCAGGTGAATAATTGCAGGTACCAAGCTACTGCTGGGAATAGAAAGAAATTGTTCACAAGATTTTCACAATAGAAATCTTACTAGTAGTCACAATTGGTGATGTTAGGGCTTGTTTTCTACCTCACAAAAAGCAGAATTCATCTCGTATGCATATGCAGAATCTCCACCTTTTATGTGGTGAACAAAATATCAAACTCTGTCATATATTCATGAAGATGATCTATCAGGGAGAAGATGTGCATCTCAGGGCTAAATTTTGCTCTTAAAATAAATTTTAAAGTATAGTCTGAGTGGCACATACTGGCATCAGAGCACTGGGATATAGACTATTCCCAATAATTGAATTTAAATTTCTTTCATTATTTCCCAGCAGTAGCCTTAAATCCCTGAAAATACCTTTTTTGTCCCCTTAATAGCTGTGAGCTCTATAAGGAAGCAGCATCTTGTTGAAGTAAGAGCAATGGCCAACCCTCCTGCTGCAGTAAAACTGACTTTAGAATCAATCTGTCTCTTGTTGGGTGAGGAGACAAATGACTGGAAAAAGATCAGACCAGTTATTCTCAGAGATAATTTCATCAGCAGCATTGTCAACTTTAATACTGAAGATCTCAGGTATTAGTTTTAGTTTATCTACTGTCGTAAAGGGGCAATTTCCTCTCAGTAACTGTGCGCTGACAGATTGAACACTTGCACACATGGCTGTGTTAAGCACACAGGGTACCTCTTCTTTTGCAGTGACTCCATCTGGGAAAAGATGAAGAAGAATTACATGTCAAATCCAAGTTACAATTATGAAATCGTAAACCGAGCATCCTTAGCGTGTGGCCCCATGGTAAAATGGGCAATTGCACAGGTAACTCTTCTGCAGTAGATACGCCAATGTAGAATGCTTCAGTGTTATGTGGGAAATCAAACACCTAGTGATCAGTACTAGTTCTACAGTGCTGGAAATATGCAAGGACTCAGAATCCACAGACTTCCATCACTCAAAGATCTGTGGCATCTTGTCTAGCTTGCTATTGTAGGTAAAAACAGAAATTGGTCTCAAGTGAACGTGCAGAGTAAGGTGTTGAGTGTTGTTGAATACTCGGTTAACTGTTCCATGATTAACAGGATCCTGCAGTACATTTCATAAGAACTTGTATGTAATGATTGCAACCCTACAACTTACTTTTTCAAAAGACCATTGAAAATATCTGTTTTAATAATCGTGACTAATGGCTGGTCTTTTTGCTCTGTAGCCAGTTTTGTGTACACACAGACCAGATTTTGTTGCCTGGTTTGATCTCATTTCTCCCACCTGACAAGGGTGGGGAATGTTGTAGAGCAGTGTGATCGTGTCTTACTGAGGGGAGGGCATCTAGCTCTGAAGTAATGTCAATGGCAAGCACAGACAGCATCTCATCCAGCCCTATCCAAAGCCCAGGTTGGTTATTTGTGGGTGTCGACTTTGGCCGAGGGTTTACAGGTGGGATTTTAGAAGCTTGAGTAGAGTGCTGTTATGGGAAAACAGGAGGGCTCCTTCAGTGGGGGCAGGGGCAGGCTAATCCCAGTGTGCAGGGAAAAGGAAACACTAATTTGGTATTTACCCCCAAATGGTAAGTTTCCCTCTTCTAGCCTTCCAGACTCATTGCAGTGTCTCCCCTGCCTTCATCCTACACGCCCTGAGAGAGAGCTCTGGCATCACAGGCAATTGTCTCTGCACTGCATGATTTAATTTGAAATTTGATCAAAATCTGGAGGCTTCCCAAAGAACTTCAGTCTCACTTCAGTCAGATGAATAGTGCAGTCCACACCTCTTGGCTGTTTTAGGCCACCTGCAGACTCAGAATAGTGAATCAGTTTAAGTAGAAGACTAGAAAATTAAACTTTTTAAAATGAAATCCTGAATACCTAAAATCCTGAGGGGTGCCCTCAATCCATAAAAAATTATGCTTGCTGATTTACATGGTCCGAAGTCACGTGGTAAATTCCATTCTAGAAAGTATCTAGAACTGACCGTTTACATGTTTCACAGCTGAATTATGCGGATATGTTGAAACGAGTAGAACCTCTCCGCAATGAACTACAGAAACTGGAGGATGATGCCAAAGACAATCAACAGAAAGCTAATGAGGTAGAACAGATGATTTGTCATCTCGAGGCCAGTATTGCTCTCTACAAGGAAGAGTATGCAGTGCTGATTTCAGAGGCTCAAGCAATTAAGGCAGACCTGACTGCAGTTGAAGCAAAAGTGAGAATACGTAATGTACCATTTTGTCCATTTTATTGACTTCTCTTTGATGTTTCAGGGGGTGGGAGTAGTGGCTTTCAAACATTCTGTATACCTTTCTAAAACAAAAGGCTTTAATGGTCTCTCTACACAACAGTTTGTTTTTCAGTATGTTTCATCCTTTGGACTTTTTACAAAGAGCTTTGCAGACCATTGATAAACAGACCAGAGTGAGGATTACTCTTCCAGTCACTGCCTCATGCTGGCCACCCAGTTAAGTTGGCAATCTGTCTGATCAGGACGAGGCTAGCAGGTGGGATGTTACTCAAAACCAAGGAAAGCTAGGATAGGTAAAACCAGTCCTTTTTCACAAGCACAAAATTCACGCATTAGACTGATCAATTCTGTAAGTCTCAAATGTGTTTCAGAGGAATTTTGATTACTTAATGCTTTTAACAAAAAGTTGAGTGTCTGCCTTTTCTCATATTTTAAAACTATCTTGCAGGGTAACTGTTATATTAATGTTCTCTTCAGACAAGACTAGTGAAGTCAGGTCAAACAGTCCATACAAATGTCCTCTTATTTTTTGGTTCCTTGAGCTGCACTGATGGAATCATAGAAATGTAGGGCTGAAAGGGAACTCGAGTCCAGCCCCCTGGGCTGCAGCAAGGTAAAATAAACCTAGTTCATCCTTGACAGGTGTCTGTCCAATCTGTTTTTTAAAACGTCCAATGATGGGAATTTCACAATCTCCCTTGGAAGCCTATTCCAGTGCTTAACTACTCCTTGTAGTTGGAAAGCTTTTCCTCATATCTAATCTCTATTTCCCTTGCTGCAGATTAAACCCCTTACTTCTCATCCTACCTTAAGTGGACATGGAGAACAATTGATGAGTCCTCTTTAGAACAGCGCTTAATATATTGGAAGGCTCTCCCCGTGGTTGTCTTTTCTCGAGACTAAACATGCCCAATTTTTTAATCTTTTCCCATAGGTCAGGTTTTCTAAACATATAATCATTTTTGTTGTCCTTCTCTGGAAACTCTCCAACCTGTCCACATCTTTCCTGAAGTGTGGTATCCAGAACTGGACACAGTAATCCAGCTGAGCCCTGATTGCTATATAGATTGGGACCAGTACCCCTTGTGTCTTACTTAAAACACTCCTGTTAATACGTTCCAGAATAGTACCTGTTTTTGCAGCTCCATCACATTGTTCACTCAGACTCAGTTTGTGATCCACTATAACCCCCAGATCCTCTTCAGCCTAGCCAGCTAGATTGGAGTGGGCAAACTTTTTGGCCCAAGGGGTTGCAAAACTGTATGGAGGGCTGGGTAGGGAAGGCTGTGCCTCCCCAAACAGCCTGGCCCCTGCCCCCATCTGACCCCCTCCCACTTCCTGCTCCCTGACTGCCCCGCTCCAGAATCCCCTACACATCCAACCCCCCTGCTTCTTGACCCCTGACCGCCCCCACCTGGGACCCCCCCACCCCTAACTGCCCTCCCTGAGACCCCACCCCCTATCCAACCCCCCGTCTCCTGACTGCCCCGCCCCCTATCCACACCCCTGCCCCCTAACCACCCCCACAGGACCTCACCCCCTATCCAACCACCCCCCGCTCCCTGTCCCCTGACTGCCCCAACCCCTATCCATACCTCCGCCCCCTGACAGGCCCCCCGGGACTCCCACACTTATCCAACCACCCCCTACTCCCTGTCCCCTGACTGCCCCCCGGGAACCCCTGCCCCTTATCCCTTGGCCCCGAGCCCTGGCACCCTTACCATGCTGCTCAGAGCAATATGTCTGGCAGCTGCGCCATCCGGCTGGAGCTAGATATGCTGTCCTGGAGGAGCGCGCAACCCTGCCGCCCAGAGCACTGGCGGCGTGGCTGTGGGGGAGTGGGAACAGCAGGGGAGGGGCCGAGGTAGCCTCTCCGTCCATGAGCTCGGGGGCCGGGCAGGACGGTCCCGTGGGCCAGATGTGGCCCGCAGGCCATAGTTTGCCCACCTCTGAGCTAGATCCTAGCCCAGGGGTGCCAACTTGTAGCTGCGGAGCCCCATGTGGCTCTTCAGAAGTTAATATGCGGCGCCTTGTATAGGCACCAACTCCGAGCCTGGAGCTACAGGCGCCAACTTTCCAGTGTGTCAGGGGGTGCTCACTGCTTAACCCCTGGCTCCGCCACAGGCCCTGCCCCCACTCCACCCATTCCCACCCCCTCCTCTGAGCCTGCCGTGCCCTCACTCCTTCCCCCTCTCCCCCAGAGCCTCCTGCATGCCACGAAACAGCTGATCGGGGAAGCGCTGATCCACAGGACTGCCAGTGGGCAGGAGGCACTGGGAGCGGGGGGTAGGGGGAGAGCTCATGGGGGCTGGGGGCCTGCTGATGTATTACTGTGGCTCTTTGGCAATGTACATTGGTAAATTCTGGCTCCTTCTCTGGCTCAGGTTGGCCACCCCTGTCCTAGCCAGTTATTCCCTGTTCTGCAGGTGTTTTGCATTTTATTTTTTTCTCCTTCCCCCCTCCTGAATTTCACTTGTTGAATTCAGATCAATTCTCCAATTTGTCAAGGTCATTTTGAATTCTAATCCTGTTCTCCAAAATGCTTGCAACCCTTCTGTCCCTTTCCACTACCAGAACTGTAATTCACAGACCAAGAATACTAACAACCAAACTTCCAGAGTTGTACATGCACTCATAGTTGTTTTCTGGACATACGTAATTCTGAAAATTTGGGTCCAAAGCCTGGTGTGTTGGGCAAACTTGTTTCTCCATATAGGTTGCAAATGCGATAATTATGGGAGCCTTCATTTTGAATAAAGATATATATTATATTGACCATTCCTTAATTTCTAGGTAAACCGTAGCACAGCTCTCTTAAAAAGTCTGTCTGCCGAACGTGAAAGATGGGAGAAGACAAGTGAAACCTTCAAGAACCAGATGTTTGCTATTGCAGGAGACTGTTTGCTTTCAGGGGCTTTTATTGCTTATGCTGGTTACTTTGATCAGCAGATGCGACAGAACCTGTTCACTACATGGTCCCATCACTTGCAGCAAGCAAATATCCAGGTAAAGATTGATCCACAATTATTAATATCATGACTACCACAGGTGTTAACATTTATTGTAATGAGTTACTGCTTCATAAATGAGAAATCACAAGGTGTTCACAAAAGATAAAGATCAAATTTGATCAAACTTTGGGCTCTCTTTGGGCAAATAATAATAATGTTTTACTCTACAGTTCCGTACAGACATTGCAAGGACAGAATACCTTTCCAATGCAGATGAGCGTCTTCGCTGGCAAGCAAGTTCTCTACCTGCAGATGACCTGTGCACAGAAAACGCTATCATGCTTAAGCAGTTTAATAGGTACTTCATTTGTACAATAAGTACAGAATGCGTGGGGATAAACTTAACAATGGATCGGTGCACAGAACTCCCACTGAAGTCAATGGAATTTGCACACACCTATCAAAAGGAAAACTTGATTGAAACTTTATCATCAAACTGAATATAAATGCTTTGAGAGATTTTGAGCGCTGTCTGGCATCTACATAGTACCCATGATAGCAAATTAAATTCAAGTCTTAATAATCTCCTTCCATTGTGTTTTGTAAGCAAAACAACTTGCATTTTTAGTGTACTTCACTATTATACCAACTTAGCTCAAACTGAAGCTGTTAGTCAGTCTGTATTGACTGAAACGTTAAAGTATCCTTTTGATAGTTATATCTAGTTAGATCATTAACTGTTATCTTCTCCAAACAATGACAGTGATCCTCCATATTCCATTTCATGAGCCCACATTCTCCAAAAAAGATTTAGAATATTAACTCAACCTGAGTGGACTAAATGCCTTGTATCAGAAGCCTTAAATCAGTCATACAATGGAAATATTTTTTCACTAACTTAGGTATCCACTGATCATTGATCCTTCTGGACAAGCCACAGAGTTCATTATGAATGAATACAAGGACCGTAAGATCACTCGTACTAGCTTTTTGGATGATGCTTTCAGAAAGAACTTGGAAAGTGCATTGAGGTTTGGTAACCCTCTACTCATCCAGGTTAGTCTCTTGTTTACATAAATTAGAAAAAAAAATTGTGGTTACATTTCCCAGGAAGTACACTTGAAATCTTCACTTGCTGGGGCTTAGTTTTATTGCTACTCTGGCAATTCTGTGCTTTTCAGGAATTAAATAAATGAAGGTCCTTGTGTAGACAATGGATCAAAATGCAGCAAAGATCATCTCCCTTACTTGTTGTTCTAACTACATTGCTCCCCCTCTCCTACCATATCAAGGTCAAATTTAAAGGCCTTTCTCAGCTGTGCCCCTTGCTACTTAATAATTTGTCACCTATTGTGCCCCTTCCGCTTCACCGGTGATTTGACTATCCAGTCTGCTTGTCCACTCCCCTTCCGTGACTCTTCACACACCATCCCTCCTGCGTAGAACAGTTCCTACACTGATCTATAATGCTCCTGTTTTTTAAAAAAAATCTTAAAACTCACTTCTATGGATGTCTACAGTAAATAGTCAGTGTTGAAATAGCTAGATTGGAGCAGATGGGAGAAGCCAGATTGGCTTGATGAAAATACAAAAAATAAGGCAAATGTATGAAAGTACATCTGTCTAGAGATGGTACCCATTCCTGTAGTATCCGAGCACCTCACAACACCTTAAGAAATAAGGATATATTATCCCTATAGCACAGATGGGTAAAACTGAGGCACAGGTTAATTTACTTTCCAAAGGTGTCGGTCTCCATCACCCTCTTATTGCCTGTGCTCTTAAATTGTGAGCTGTTTGAGGCAGGATTTAGGTCTAATATTTGGAGCAATGGGAGCATCACTTCTGATTGCGGCCTCTTGGTGCTACTTATAATCTGATATCTACACAAGAAAACAGCAAAATTAAGAAAGCCAAACTGAAACATTACTTAGGTATGTAATCCATCATCCAAAATGTCTGAATAGTATTTGATAGTAAAAATTAAACTGTGTATAGCTTATTGTATGGGGAATAACATTGGACTATCAGCAGTTACACACATGACCAAAACTTCATGTGGATTACTACTAGAGCTTTTCCCAAGCCGAGGGAAAAATGTGATCCAGATCAAACTTTATTCCAGCTTGTTCCAGCACAGGTTCATTTAGAATCATAGAATCATAGAATATCAGGGTTGGAAGGGACCTCAGGAGGTCATCTAGTCCAACCCCCTGCTCAAAGCAGGACCAATCCCCAATTAAATCATCCCAGCCAGGGCTTTGTCAAGCCTGACCTTAAAAACTTCTAAGGAAGGAGATTCTACCACCTCCCTAGGTAACGCATTCCAGTGTTTCACCACCCTCCTAGTGAAAAAGTTTTTCCTAATATCCAACCGAAATCTCCCCAACTGCAACTTGAGACCATTACTCCTTGTCCTGTCATCTTCTACCACTGAGAATAGTCTAGAACCATCCTCTTTGGAACCACCTCTCAGGTAGTTGAAAGCAGCTATCAAATCCCCCCTCATTCTTCTCTTCCGCAGATTAAACAATCCCAGTTCCCTCAGCCTCTCCTCATAAGTCATGTGTTCCAGACCCCTAATCATTTTTGTTGCCCTTCGCTGGACTCTCTCCAATTTATCCACATCCTTCTTGTAGTGTGGGGCCCAAAACTGGACACAGTACTCCAGATGAGGCCTCACCAATGTCGAATAGAGGGGAACGATCACGTCCCTCGATCTGCTCGCTATGCCCCTACTTATACATCCCAAAATGCCATTGGCCTTCTTGGCAACAAGGGCACACTGCTGACTCATATCCAGCTTCTCGTCCACTGTAACCCCTAGGTCCTTTTCCGCAGAACTGCTGCCTAGCCATTCGGTCCCTAGTCTGTAACTGTGCATTGGGTTCTTCCGTCCTAAGTGCAGGACCCTGCATTTATCCTTATTGAACCTCATCAGGTTTCTTTTGGCCCAATCCTCCAATTTGTCCAGGTCCCTCTGTATCCTATCTCTGACCTCCAACGTATCTACCACTCCTCCCAGTTTAGTATCATCCGCAAATTTGCTAAGAGTGCAATCCACACCATCCTCCAGATCACTTATGAAGATATTGAACAAAACCGGCCCCAGGACCGACCCCTGGGGCACTCCACTTGACACCGGCTGCCAACTAGACATGGAGCCATTGATCACTACCCGTTGAGCCCGACAATCTAGCCAACTTTCTACCCACCTTATAGTGCATTCATCCAGCCCATACTTCTTTAACTTGCTGACAAGAATACTGTGGGAGACAGTGTCAAAAGCTTTGCTAAAGTCAAGAAACAATACATCCACTGCTTTCCCTTCATCCACAGAATCAGTAATCTCATCATAGAAGGCGATTAGATTAGTCAGGCATGACCTTCCCTTGGTGAATCCATGCTGACTGTTCCTGATCACTTTACTCTCGTCTAAGTGCTTCAGGATTGATTCCTTGAGGACCTGCTCCATGATTTTTCCGGGGACTGAGGTGAGGCTGACCGGCCTGTAGTTCCCAGGATCCTCCTTCTTCCCTTTTTTAAAGATTGGCACTACATTAGCCTTTTTCCAGTCATCTGGGACTTCCCCCGTTCGCCACGAGTTTTCAAAGATAATGGCCAATGGCTCTGCAATCACATCCGCCAATTCCTTTAGCACTCTCGGATGCAACTCGTCCGGCCCCATGGACTTGTGCACGTCCAGCTTTTCTAAATAGTCCCTAACCACCTCTTTCTCCACAGAGGGCTGGCCATCTACTCCCCATGTTGCGATGCCCAGCGCAGCAGTCTGGGAGCTATCCTTGTTAGTGAAGACAGAGGCAAAAAAAGCATTGAGCACATTAGCTTTTTCCACATCCTCTGTCACTAGGTTGCCTCCCTCATTCAGTAAGGGGCCCACACTTTCCTTGGCTTTCTTCTTGTTGCCAACATACCTGAAGAAACCCTTCTTGTTACTCTTGACATCTCTTGCTAGCTGCAGCTCCAGGTGCGATTTGGCCCTCCTGATTTCATTCCTACATGCCCGAGCAATATTTTTATACTCTTCCCTGGTCATATGTCCAACCTTCCACTTCTTGTAAGCTTCTTTTTTATGTTTAAGATCCGCTAGGATTTCACCATTAAACCAAGCTGGTCGCCTGCCATATTTACTATTCTTTCGACTCATCGGGATGGTTTGTCCCTGTAACCTCAACAGGGATTCCTTGAAATACAGCCAGCTCTCCTGGACTCCTTTCCCCTTCATGTTAGTCCCCCAGGGGATCTTACCCATCTGCTCCCTGAGGGAGTCGAAGTCTGCTTTCCTGAAGTCCAGGGTCCGTATCCTGCTGTTTACCTTTCTTCCCTGTGTCAGGATCCTGAACTCGACCATCTCATGGTCACTGCCTCCCAGATTCCCATCCACTTTTGCTTCCCCCACTACTTCTTTTAGCTACTGTTCTCTTCATTACTCTCAATTGTATTGCTGTTTAGGATGTGGAGAGCTATGACCCAGTTCTGAATCCTGTGCTGAATCGTGAAGTCCGGAGAACTGGAGGTCGAGTGCTTATTACTCTGGGAGACCAAGATATTGACTTGTCACCATCCTTTATCATCTTCCTCTCCACCAGAGATCCAACCGTAAGGAACTCGTACAAATTTGTTTAGCTTTCAGCAGGGCAGAACATAAATTAAGCCAACAAAATGATCCGGATATTTATTTTGATAGGTTGAATTTCCCCCGGATCTCTGCTCTCGTGTTACGTTTGTCAATTTCACAGTAACTCGCAGTAGTTTACAGAGCCAGTGTCTGAATGAGGTCCTGAAAGCTGAAAGACCAGATGTTGATGAAAAACGTTCTGACCTCCTTAAACTTCAAGGTATGTTTCTGAAAAATCAAACTATAAAAATGAGTCATAATTAGTTAGAAAATTAGAAGAGAATAAACTTGACTGTCACTCTCTTACTAATATACAGCTATTCTTTTCATAGTTGAGGAATGTGATATTTTGGAACGTTCTGTTCTTCTTCGAGTAGTGTCCCTGTGGGTGCATCACTTTAGGTGTCTGTGTGCCCAGTACCTCTAATCAGAGATTTTTGGTAGAGCCCTGGCATGTGCTCTCCCTTCCTGCTATTTAGCACTGCAAGGGGGGGAACCCCCCTCACTTCCTTCTCTACTGCCTTTGGCCTCTGAGGGAATGAGCAGTTGTCCCTTCCTCATCTGTGTCATTAGCATAAGTAGTGTTTGTTTTGTTATCTTTCTTCTCCTTAAAAGTAGTTAGGCTAGTGTTTCTTTATTTTATTTTATACCTTTGGGTTTAAAAAAAAAAGAAAGAGAGAGAAAGGAAAAGAACTTCACTTTCCTGCCCTGTCTGGGGGCATTCCTCCCCCCCACCCCCAGGCATCTAGTAGATTCAATTTTTTTTCCAGTTTAAAAAAAAAGAAAAAAGTAAAGACAACGTTCTTCTGCATTCTTCCCTGCTAGAGGATGACAACCCCCTGCCCAGGGGCTTGTCTGGCTCTCTCTGCTCCAAGCCATGCCTCTCCTGCCAGGAGTCAGTTCCTGTAATGGCCAGACACTCACTGTGCCTGGGAGACCTTCACAGAAGTGCTTTACCTGCCACATCTAAAACGGCAGCCTCACAGGAGCTGGGAGCTGAAGTTAAAATTCCTCCCTGTGGAGAAAACACTTCAGTCTGCAGGGGACTCCGGTGGGTGCTGACCCCGGATCATCCCCAGAGCCTTCACTTCAAAAGGGGTTGAGTCGTGAAGAGGAGAGAAGAAGAAGAGAGAGAAGAAAGAAAGACAAAGCCACCAGCAGACTCCCCCTGGAAAGGCTGGTAAAAAGAACTCCTCTGAGCAACTGGCCAGCCAGAGGGGTTCCCCAGTGCAGCCATCTTGGCACTGATCCCAACACATGGTTCCGAGTTGCTGGCCAGCCAGTGGGGCTCCCCAGAGCCGCCATTTTAGTAGGAGATACCAGCAAAGGGACCTCCTGCTGTGAGCTCTGCTGCAGGAGGGCACCCTCGGCATCACAGCTCTGAAGCAGGAACCTGAGAAGGGGTCTCCTGTTGTAAGCTCTGCCCTGCTCTGAGCTCTGCTCTGGCACTGTCCCCACTCCAGGGGCTTCCGCAGTCAGGGTCTCAGGCAAGGGTACCGCCCCCTAAGGAGAGGGGACAATTACCGTATGCATCCGATGAAGTGAGCTGTAGCTCACGAAAGCTTATGCTCAAATAGATATGTTAGTCTCTAAGGTGCCATAAGTACTCCTTTTCTTTTTATCTCTAAAAGAGCGGAACAGAGAAACCCTTTGGTACCAGGTACAACAAAACTCTCATCTAGGAAGTGTTCTGCACCTTCCCAACCATCCATAGTGAGAGCACACTACAGACACTCCTCTGTGGTACCACGTGAGCCCATGGTAACACATGTGCTCTGATACTCTGGAGACCTGTGGCCTCAGTACCCAGGGAGAGACAATTACCGTACCATCTCTAAAATAGTGGCACAACAACACTCTCATTTAGGGAGTGCTCTGCCCAACTATCAGTACTGACAACGTACCACGGACACTCCTCTGTGGTACCAAATGAACCCATGGTACTGCCTGAGCTCTGGTACCCTGGAGACCTGATGATTGGGAAAGAACCACAATCCCCATCAGTTGGTGCCAGGACCCCGGTTTCGAGCACATCCCAGCACTCAGAATCACTCTTGGCACCGGGCTGTATACTGCCAATACCCTAGTCAGCTGCACCCTTACCCACTGGCGAATCTGACACTGGCCAGGAGGAAATCATTCCCTGGCCCCTCGTCGTGGCCCACCATCACACTACAAGGGTCCTCCCCAATCCCATCACACCAACCTACAATCGAGGTACGGGCCCCCTGAGGTAAGCCCACCGCCCATGCCCACCTTCCTCCCTCTCCCCCGCCAAGGCCATACTATAACTCTTTGGCGATGTACACACACATGTCGCGACCGTCTCTGTTGTCTCTCAGGGAGAGTCCACCAGATGGTTTGCTACAACCTGGCTGTCCAGAGCACCTGAGCCAGGGCAGGAGAAAGCTTTTTCAGAACAGGAAAAAAGAACCCGAATAGGCAGCTACCCCTCCAGCACACTTCTCATCTCTCCCAGATGAGGCTGTGCTGCCCAACCCTCATCACTAGGTGAAGATTTTAAGAACATTCTGGATCTTACCAAGAGGGTGGCAGACGAACTGCAGATTCCCCTACAGGAGGTGGCAGATACACATCACAAGTTGGTGGAAATTCTACACACCACCTTCTCATCTAGAATTGTCCTCCCAATTAATGAGGTCATTCTAGATCCTAACAAAGTCATCTGGCAGACACCAGCCTCCATCGCACCGACCTGCAACAGAGTGTAAACAAAAACAACCCTACATCTCTACCCAAAGAGGCATACTTTGTTTTCAACATCCGCAACCCAACTCCATCATAGTGGATGTGGTTAATGCACGAAGCAAGCAACATAATGCCAAGTCAATTCCATACAATCAGGCTTGGCAAGATGACCTATTCATCGACAATATTACTGTTTAGAGTCATAAATTACCAAACTGTCATGGCCAAATACAATTTTATTACTTATGGGAAACCCAGTATGTTTCTGGAACATTACTGGAAACACAAAAAGAACAGATTCAGACCATTCTTAGAGACAGTCAGTTAATAGGCAGACTGGTCCTAGAGACACCACTGGATGTAGCTGTTACAGCTGCCTGCCTCGTCTCCATGACAGTGGTGCTGAGGCAGGTTGTGGTTTGTTTGGTTTTTTTGTTGGCTACACCTCTCAAGATTGCCCAAAGAGCTACAGACTTCCAGTTTGAAGGGCCCAACTCTTTGCGGAGAAGACAGATTTTCTCTCCACATCCTGAAGGATTCTCGGACCACGTTACTCTCCTTAGGAATCTACACTGTGGGACAGAAGAGAAGATATACCCTACCACAGGTCACAATCTTCTCAATACCCCCATCTCAGTGCTGTTATGAGCCACAGTGTAAGAGGCCCAGGGCTCAAAAGTGGGAGCAGTCTGCACCCCAGTCCGTGACCTCTCAAACTGCCTCTTATAAGCACTTTTGATGAGGTGGTCAAGGGCCTGACCAATGATACCTTACAGCATCAGTTGCCATCTATACACCTGTCACGCCTCTCAGAAGTCACCTTACCCTACTTCACAGCAGTTAGGATCAGCTCTAGAGCAAAGAGATTGATTTCTAGCCCTGAACCTACAGGGTGCCTACTTCCATATCTCAATACAACCGTCGTACAGGAGATTTCCTACTGCTTACCTTTGGGGCAGGATCATTATCAGTACAGACTGCTCCACACAGGGTATTCTCCATTGTAGTGGCATACTAGCCCTGGTACAGTGACTGGACTTTATCAGCACCAACCTGCTGCAGTACAAGCAAGCGTACTCCTCTCACTACCCACATTCACCAACCTGGGACATTTCTCCCTAATACACTGCGGAGCTCACCTGCACAACAATGAGGTGCAGAACAAATGGCCTTCCACAGAAATGACCTTCCATATCACTCTTTTGGGGCTAAGGGCTGTCAGGAGTGCCTGTGCACACTCTCTGCCTTTCATCAAAAACAACACATAAAGTTCATGATGGGACTTAATGTGATCTGTATGTTTTGTATAAACCATCAAGGAGCTGCCAGATCTCCCTCGCCTCTACAAGACAGCAGTCAAACTTTGGAACTGATGCACCCATCACAATGTGCTCATCTCAGCTGTCTATCTACCAGGGATACAGAATGTGACAACCAACAGTCTCAGTTGGAATTTTCTCATGACAATGAGTGTGTACTGAATTCAGAGGTGCTTCAAGATATAGCCACCCTTTGGGGAACCCTGCCTATGGATCTCTTCGCTACTTAACAGAACAAGAAAGGTCCTTGTTACTGCTCCAGGACCAGCCTGGGGAAACATTCACTGGCAGTTGCCCTCATCTTCCCATGGGACAGGGCCCACTTTATGTCTTTTCCCAGTTTCCTACTCTATCCAAGATTCTGTTGAAAATTCAACAAAACAAAGTGAGAGTTCTTCTGATTTCCCCTCTTGACCATGACAAGTCTGGCTCCCTTACCTGACACAGATGACAATATGCCCTCCTGTTTCTCTTCAGCCCATTCCTCACCCACTCTCTCAAAACAATGGGCTGACCCTTCACCCCAACCTGCAGGTCTTCTGCCTCCAGGCTTGGCTCCTTCTTAGTACCAAGGCTGAGAGGCGGAATGCTCTGACAAACTGAAAGACATGTTGCAACACAACCACAAGTTGACCACCTGACATACTTATCTACAAAATGGAAACGACTCCAAGTTTGTGTCATTCCAAATACACAGACCCAACTTCATCTTTCCTCCCTCTGATTTTGAACTACATTTTAAACTCTCTCTTAGCTCCCTTAAGGTACATCTTGTGGCAAAAACAGCTTCCCACTTGGTGTTTGCTCACCCACTAATACATAGATTCTTTAAGGGCATTTGGAATGTCTTCCCCCATATGACACCACCCGCTCTAGCCTGGAACTTTAACCTTGTTCTCAGGGCTTTGACTAGACCTCCCTCCGAGTCCAGGGCAACTTGTTCTCTCTTACACCTGTCCATGAAGACAGCATTTCTAATTGCCATCACCTCAGCTAGGCATATAGGAGAAATAGCGGCCCTGATGGCACATCCATCATTCACAGCCCTTTTTTTTTAAAGACAAAGTAACTCTAAGGCCATATCCCAAGTTTCTCCCTACTTTTTCTGCACTTTCCATATGAATCAACAGATCCATCTCCCTGTTTTTTCCCAAAACCACATTGTGACAACTGGGAGACAATTGTGCATATGCTAGATATTAGAAAGACATTAGCATTCTACTTTGACAGGACTAGGGACTTCAGGAAATCCCCTAAACTCTTCCTTTCATCCACAGAAAGATCCAAAAGCTCTGTGATATTGCCTCAAAAACTATCCAAATGGGTCTCTAGTTGAATTAATCACTTATCAAGGCCGCAACTTGCTTCCACCCAGACTACATACGCACTCCACGAGATCAGTTTCTACCTTAGTCACATTCCGTAGGGATACCCCTATCTCAGCAATCTATAGAGCAACGACTTGGGCCTCTGCCCATACTTTCACAGAACATTATGTGATCACTGAAGATTTGGCTGCTGACACCATCTTTGACTCCACAATACTCTCTGTAGTAAAAGACTCCACTCCAAAGTCCCAGCCTCCAGTGTTGGGTACTGCTCGGGAGTCACCTACAGTGAAGCACTCATAGGGACGCTACTCAAAGAAGAAGAGGAAGTTACTCACCTTGTGCAGTAACAATGGGTTCTTTGAGATGTGTGTCCTATGGGTGCTCCACAACTCGCCCTCCTCCCCTCTACTTCGGAGTTCTCTATAGGGCTCTGTGGTAGAGCAGGAAATGAGGGGGGTTCGCCTGTGCAGTGTTAAAGAGCATCGAGGCAGACCACAAAGGAGGGAGAGCACATATGCGGGCTCAACGGGACACTGCTACCAAAAATCTCCGATTAGAGGTGTAGGGGCACACAGACACCTAAAGTGATGCACCCATAGGGACACACATCTCGAAGAACCATCGTTACTGCACAAGGTGAGTAACTCCTCTTTCAAAGCATATAGGAGATATGACAAACTGTATAGAATAAAATGTTTCTATAGATTATATGCAATGCATGTGATCGCAGATCTCAATTTGTTTTACTTAAGGTGAATTCCAGCTGCGTTTGCGGCATTTAGAAAAATCTTTGCTACAAGCTCTCAATGAAGTGAAGGGACGTATTTTAGATGATGACACAATCATAACTACTTTGGAGAACCTAAAGAAGGAAGCAGCAGAGGTCACCAGAAAAGTAGAGGAGACTGATATTGTCATGCAAGAGGTGGAAACTGTATCTCAGCAGTATCTGCCACTTTCTACAGCATGCAGTAGTATCTACTTCACAATGGAGTCACTGAAACAGGTTAGATAAAGAATCAAATTTAATCCCTTTCTTCTCACCAGAAATATTCAGTACTCTAACATTTTTCCAAAGTCATGCTGTACTGTTTAAATTCCCGTTATGACTACAGAAGTACGTCACGAATTGCAATAACCTCAGCATTTGACAAACAGTAGGGCCATAAGTTCTAAACTCTTTTTTTTTTTACTCTTTAGATACACTTCTTATACCAGTATTCTCTCCAGTTTTTCTTGGATATCTATCATAATGTCTTGTACGAGAACCCAAATTTGAAGGGAATTACAGACCATACCCAGCGTCTCTCAATCATCACAAAAGACCTCTTCCAGGTTCAGTATAGAATTTTCATTGACATTGTACTTAGCAAAGGGTCTTGTCCTGTGGAAATCTGATTAAGGCTCTTTATAATACAACTAACCTGTTACATTTTGTTTCGCTAGGTGGCTTTCAATAGAGTAGCTCGTGGCATGCTACATCAGGATCACATAACCTTTGCTATGCTGTTGGCCAGAATTAAACTTAAAGGCACAATTGGGTAAATATTTGAATCTTTGCTTTTTGAGATGCATCTCAGTTTTCCCATTTACATACATGAAAGCTTTGTGTTTGGTGCCTTAAAATTAACCACTACTTCAGTTGAAGACAGATACTTGGCTAAAATCTACTCTACTTTTAATTTAAGGGAGCCTACATATGATGCAGAATTCCAACATTTCTTAAGAGGAAAAGAAACTGTACTCAGCACAGCATCTCTCCCAAAGATCAGTGGACTTACAACTGAACAAATAGAAGCTATGATGAGATTGAGCTGCCTTCCTGAGTTTAAGGACCTGGTTTCTAAGGTTCAAGCTGATGAGGCAAGTATCCTGGTTAAGCACTGTCACTGCACTAAATTTAGGTTAGACCTATGTTGCGTACTTGCATGGCCCCCATTGCTATGAGTGCCTCACCATGTAGCTAATCTCACAACACTCCTCTGAGGTATGGAAGTACTGTTCCCATTTTACAATTGGGAACTGAGCCACAGATTAAGTGGCTTGCCAAGTTTACACAGGAAGACTTTGAGCAGGGATTCTAACCTGGGTTTTCCCAAGCTAGTGCCATAACCCCGTGGATCAGTCTCCCCCTCTCTGTAGAAACTAATATATAGTTTCAAGCATTGGGTTTTATTTTACTCAAGCTGACTATCCAGTATCTTCAGTAAAATGCAGTATATGTTTTTAGTTTTGGTTGGGGTTTTTGCTGCAGTAAACACCCCCGTCAGTATCAAGACCTTATAATGGTAGGCTCTGTATCAATACGTGTATAGAAAGTCCCCATACCAAAGATCTTACAGCTGGAATGGAATCCTAAGTGTCATGTACAATGCTTCATAATTAATATTTCTTTCAATACAGCAATTCTGTATCTGGTTGGAGAGCAGTTCACCAGAGCAGACTGTGCCATACGTTTGGTCTGAAGAAAAACCTGCAAGTAAGTTCAGTTGCACTCTTACCCTGGCAATTGCCTTGTTACCAATTTAAGTCTTGAATAGAATAGACCTTCATTAAAGTCTTAGAACTTAGCACTTATGAAAACTGCAAATATGATAGGTCTGAAAATGGAAGTTTTCAATCCACAAAACAATTGCAGCATGAGTAATGACTGTGCAGCCTGTCCCTGGCTCTACCCTACCATGGGGTCTTTGCCCCAAAATGGGGCATTGTCTTAATATCCCCCTCAGATTGCCCACAAAAAGGTGTCAGTTACTTGGTATCAGAATGTTTACATGAGTGCAGTTTCCTTGCAAATATAAGTAAAAGAGGCACATTCAAATAGTCTCTTCAAAACACTGTTAAAATTGGTTCCAGTATAGTCAGTGTGGTGTCCCACAACAGGAACAAACTATCCTACAGTCCACTGTACACAGACTGTTGAATGGGCATCTGTGCCTTTTTGTCATTGCCAGCCTGGTCTAACTCAGTGCTCTGTAACAGTACTCTGTAAAAGGCTCTCTTGTTACAAGTTTCCTGACCCTGCCTGGTCTCTTACTAGGACTATTGCTACCTCTTCCCCCTCCCTGCCACCCCCCACCCCCACCTCAACTTCTGTATTAACTGAAACTAAGACAGTTCATGCGAAGTGTAGATATTTATAGGTGGCTAGAAAGAAACTAAAGCTCTGGATTGGTGAAAACTTAAAAGAAAACTGCCACTCTTTTGCTTAATCTTTCTCATCTGTAAGATCACATGGGACAGCACTTGCATGCAAAATTTGTTTGAAATAGGCTATTTATCATGAGCATTTCTTTGACACAGCTGTCTAATTGCTATAAATTGTTACTAACCAACATTTTTTTTCTAAAGGGAGGATTTTAAGCTCACTTTTAGTAGCTGCTGTAAAACTCTTTGGCTATGGGATCAGAATTTGCATAAGATAAACTACACTAGTTTCCCATGGTGCTTTTATCACTGAAGCATGTAGGTTTCAAATGATAGGTAAACAGTCAGTAGATCTGGACAAAATCTTAACAAGGGATACTGTCAAGCTAAAAGTTTTCTGTTACAAACAACAGCTTAGTTATTTGCCTTAATAGTCTAGCATTCTTCATGTGTTATGCATTTCACAATATTGCAACACTTTAGTTGCAGATGCTGCAGGAAAGCGTGTTTTTTGGGGTTGTTGTTACTGTTTTTTTTTCTGAAATCCCTAGAGACTTCATGACAACACTTGTATAGGCTTTAGATTCTGTATATGAACTCATTGCGGAAGTATTTAAAGGCCCTAATCAAATTAGGGTACTGTTGTACTAGACACTGAAGAGCTCACAACCTGAAAAGAGTACTGTGTGTAAGCCTAATGGTCACATTGATAAATATGCCTAGGTCAGTTTAAGATTAACTCTGTCCTAAGAAGGTTGTTTTGGTTGTCAGATTGATTAACAGCAATTACCATTATGTGAATTTCAATCTAGAGCACTGCATTTAGCAGCTTGTATCTCAGTCTTTAAAAGCTGTAGTTGTTTTGCTAAGTCTTTTCTTTCTTCTCCGTTATTTGATTAACACAGTTCAAGAATTGGGAAGGAAAGATCAAAATGTTGAGTTATGACCTGTTAAGCATCAGGAACAATAACACACACTGTCTTCTTTTCTCATTTTAGCACCTATTGGGCAGGCCGTTCATCATTTACTCTTGATCCAGGCATTCCGTCCAGATCGTCTGCTGGCCATGGCACTTGCCTTTGTTTCAGCAAACCTTGGTGAATCCTTTATGTCTATTATGGAGAAGCCATTAGATCTGACACACATTGTAGATACTGAGGTAAATTATAGGAATGAAAATACTTTTCTTTAAAACATGTCATCGTATTGAGGGCATACATTTCTGTTGGTGGTGGCCCATCAGACTGCTCTGCCTCAATTTGTGGTGATGGGTGTCCGTTATAGGCTTCAGCACTGAGAGAACAGTATTCCTAGGATCCTTTTTAGCTAAAACTACAGTGGAGTTGCATCTTATGCAGGGGTTAGGTTCTAAAGTCAGCTCGTAAGGCGAAAATCACATATATTCAAAATTACCCTTGAAAATCCCTTAAATTGCCCATAAAGTACAGTGTACTGTACATGGTTTTGTGTATACAACCCTGTACAGTAATATGTGTAAATGTATAATGTATACAGTAATGGACAGTATAGAATAAAGAGTACATATGCAAAATATAATTTTACAGTACTGTATTTTTAATTACATGTGGTAATTGCAGGGGGGGTAAATACAAGGGGTTGTCAGGGCTTGATGTCGATCCAGGAGACGGAGGTGACAGAGAGCTTGGGTGACGGAGAGCGAGTCGAAGACGAAGTGGTTGGCTCTGGTTCAGCTGAAAAAGTTGATTGTGTAGGCTCACCTACTGCTGGTTGTTTTTCCTTGAAAAACATGGTGATTGGCAACTGTCGCTGTTGTCTCTTGAGCCGCTCAAACATTTCTTAATATGGTCTCAAATCGTCCATAATACTACGTGTGATTTTGAGGCTTCGTTCCATAGAGGGATCATTAATCATTAAATTAAATCATTCAAGTGTTTCGCTGCTTGGAACACTTCAGCAAATTATGAGGATTCCAACTTGCTGGCTCTTCCTGTTCATCGTCATCATCTTCGTCTTCTGTAGATGATTTTATCAGTTCTTCTAACTCTTCGTTAGTCAATGTTTCTCAATGGCTCTCAATTAATTCTTCAATTTCTTCCTCAAGGATGTCGACGAAGCCATCACCACCCACTTGCCTGGCCACATGAACAATGAGTTTCACTTCTTTGTCAATGGTCGGGAAACCCCTAAAATCATTCACACAGTCTTTCCATAGGTTTCACCAATATGCATTGACTGTTTCAGGCTTGATTGCATCTATTGCCTGTTTAATATAAGTTATGCAATCGGCAATGTTGAAGGACTTCCAACACTCCATCACATTAAAATTGGGATCAGCATCCATAGTGCTACATATCCGTGAGAACGTAAGCCTCGTATACACGGCCTTGAAACAGTGAATCATGCCTTGGTCGAGAGGTTGAAGAATGGAGGTGGTACTGGGGGGGGGAGAAAGACGACTTCAACGTCATTATGCGCAAACCGGAGTGCCGCAGGGTGGCCAGGAGCATTGTCTACGATCAGCAACACTTTAAAGTCAAGTCCTTTCTCTTCGAGGTACCGCTTCACCTCCGGAATGAAACACTTGTGGAACCAATCCCGAAATAATGCTGCCGTCACCCAAGCCTTTGTTTTTGATTTGATTTTTATTTTTATTTGATTTGCCAGAACACAGGCAGGAGATTTTTGTTCTTGCCTTTTAGGGCATGGGGATTTGCAGCTCTGTAGAGCAAGCCCAGCTTTATTAAATGCCCAGCCGCATTGCCACAAAACAACACAGTCACACGGTCTTTAGCTGCTTTGAAGCCAGGGGCTTGTCTTTCTGATTTGAAAGTGTAAGTGCGGTTGGGCATTTTTTTCAAGACGAGCCCAGTCTCGTCAGTATTAAAAACTTGTTCCGGAAGGTAGGCCTTTTCTTCTATGATTTTCTTTAATTGTTCGGGGTAGGCTTTTGCTGCCTCTTCATTGGCAAATGCAGCTTCACCAGTAGTCTGCACGTTTTTGAGGTTGAAGCGGTTCCTAAAACTGTTAAGCCAACCTTGGCTGGCTTTGAATTCCTTCTCATCAGAAGGCTGTCCCTCTTCGGAGGGAGATCTGAACAGTGCGTAGAGGCCAAGAGCCTTTTCTCGCAACGTGTTGCCATCGATAGGCACACATTTACAGTTCATGTCTTTCAGCCATAAGTTTAATGCCTTTTCAGTCTTCACTAAAGTCTTATCACGCACCTGGCTCGTCACGTTAGCAGTTATTGGAGCACTTGATGCCACGGCTTGACAAATTTCTCTCTCTCGAATCTTGATGGCACGGATGCTAGATTAGTTGCGGCCATATTTACGCGCCACGTTGGAGACCAACATATCATCTCTCAATAAGTGCAACACAGCCAGTTTTTCCTCCAGCGTTGGAACAGATCGCTGTTTCTTCAGCTGAGCACCAGATGAAGTAGTTGGTTTGCGTTAAGGGGTCATGTTGTATGAAAAATAGGTACAGTATGTTTAAACACTAAAATCACACTCAGCGCGGCGACATGCTCACACTATGAGAGGCACACTGGAACTGAGACCAACTGAGGGAACAGCAGATTCACGTCTCCCATCTCATGCTCACTCCGGGGCATACGCTCATTGAGTGGAATGGTGGGCAGAATCGCCCACACTATTTACAGGTATCTTGTTATTTTTCTTTTTTTTTTTGCTGAGTGTGTATAGTTGAATTTGCATAAGTTAAACGCATGTATGATGCAACTCACCTGTATTGCAATATAACGCAACTTACAAGCTATGCTGAACAGTTTATTACAGTAGCATAAGGGATGAAGGGAATTTATTTTCTCCATGCAGATCTGGGGGAGATGCATAATTATCAATATGGCTTACTCTTATGATAATTGTGAATGTTTTGTTTAAACGTCTTGGATTGTAGGTGAAACCTAATACTCCTGTACTGATGTGTTCTGTACCTGGCTATGATGCCAGTGGCCATGTTGAAGATCTTGCAGCTGAACAAAACACACAGATTATCTCTATTGCTATAGGTAAGAATACATTATTGTTAGGTTTGGCAGAACTTGACTTTCATTTTTTATAATTTTTGACAGATACTGATTGTTTTTTAAGAACACTTAACAGTTTAAAACTTTCAGTGGAGGGAAATCATGGGGGAGACACTTTATTTAACGACAGACATTGGGATTCAAAAAGTTAAAGCTTTATCATCATAAACACAAATTGTCAACATCACTTGTCAAAATATACAAAGTAAATATCCTTAAATCTGTCTTCAAGCAGCATTTTTATTGTTTGCCTGTCTGTAAATGTTTATTATTGATTCAAATATTTTTTCATCTTTGTGTGTGCACATGGTGAAATTAACATTTACTAATTTAAAAAAAGCAAATTGTTCCAGGCAGTTATCATGTTTGTCTTATTTCTTACCACCTCGTATAAACATAATTTAAGCCAATTAAGTTTCTAGAGCTAACCATAAACTTTTGCTTGTAGGCTCTGCTGAAGGATTTAATCAAGCAGATAAGGCAATAAACACAGCAGTGAAATCTGGCAGGTATGTTCTGTCCTTCTTCTTATGTAGTAGAACTGCGAATAACAGGTTAGTTACTGTTCTGTTAATATATTCTTGTAGGTGGGTGATGCTAAAGAATGTCCATCTGGCTCCTGGTTGGTTGATGCAGTTAGAGAAGAAGCTGCATTCTTTACAACCTCATGCTTGCTTCCGACTTTTCCTTACAATGGAGATAAATCCCAAGGTAACTGAAACCAGGTTCGGCTTCGACTGGCACAGCAAGTGGTGTGTAGTGCTGTTCCAGTGTCCACTGTTACAAGAATCCTACCACCCAGGGCAGCATTCCCCATGATGGCCTTAGTTTGACAGGGGAAAGGGTGCATTTTGGAATGCATCTGCAGGAGCAGGAACAAATGTCCCCAAAATCCTGCCTGGTGCTTTCTAGGGTATTGCTCACGCCATTCCTAGTAATGTCAAATGCTTTGTAAATATCCTGTCTCCCTGCTTACGCAGGGAAGAAAAGTCTTCCTACATCTTCCCATCCTTTCCTATTTCTTAGTAGAAAGTAATTGGCCCTTAGTACATAATTCATGCTAAAGTATATGATTCTCTTGTTATAAGTCCATAGTCCTGGTAGTTTCAGCATTTTATTGCAAGACTGAGGATACTCTGTTATAATAAAAAACTTAGTGTAGGTTAACAAACTTGTTCCAAATATCACATTCTTCATAGAAGAGAGCATTCCTCAGGGTGTAACTTGTGTTGATGCGCTTCTGTCCTAGGTGCCGGTGAATTTGCTACGTGCTGGTCGGATCTTTGTGTTTGAACCTCCTCCTGGTGTAAAGGTGAACATGCTGAGGACATTCAGTAGTATTCCTGTTTCTAGAATACGCAAGGTGAGGCGATGGTTTCTGTATAATTATGGGAACTCAGAAACTGAAAACTGTTTATGAAAGTTTCTTTTTAACTTCATAGCTTTCAGTTGGTCTATCATACATTAAACTGATGTTATGCCTTCTGATATTACTGTAAAGCAACCAGCTTTTCAGAGGCTTTCACTTTACCCTGACTAAAACATGCATGGCGTATAAGGAAGCAATATGTTAAGCTTTTTGTGATCTGATACATTAAAACTTGGAGATGCTGTGTTTACTAAACATTTGACATTCACCAGCACTATAGCAAACCAGGTTTCTTTTTTAATAAATTCTGATCACTTTGGTTTTAGTGTGGAGAAATAATGCATTTTCTTTTCCCCATGCTAGTCTCCAAACGAACGTGCTCGTTTATATTTCCTCCTTGCCTGGTTCCATGCCATCGTTCAAGAACGTTTGCGATATGCTCCCCTGGGCTGGTCCAAGAAATATGAATTTGGTGAATCTGATCTGAGATCTGCCTGTGACACAATAGATACATGGCTGGATGACACAGCAAAGGTAATTGAATTTTTTGCTCTTTCATAATCTTTTTTTAAATACAGAGTAACATTTGGATTACTTGTGGTTACTGTTCAATGAAGGGCAAATTAATCTGAAACACTGATGAGATTAGCTGAAAGCAAGCAATATCCAAAACAAAATTTCAAACTGTTTAATGAAAGCCAAAATCAAACAAACTGTCCAAACTCGATTTCCCTATTTTTTGGGGAATCTTCACATTCTAATTAAATTGTCTTTACTGTCAGGGCCGCCAAAACATTTCACCTGATAAGATCCCATGGTCTGCTCTGAAGACATTGATGGCACAGTCCATTTATGGAGGTCGCATTGATAATGAATTTGATCAGCGTTTGCTAAACACTTTCCTGGAGCGTTTGTTTACCACTTTGAGCTTTGATAGTGAATTCAAACTGGCTTGCAAGGTTGATGGACATAAGGATATTCAAATGCCAGATGGAATCAGGTATTTTTTCAACCTCAAATTTCAGTTGGTCTCACCCTAGTAGCCTGCTTTCCTTCTGAGAAGCTGGACTCTAAGTTGTATTTTTTGCATTGGTATTTAGCCAGGCAATGTATTCCTGGTCACCTATTAAAATACGTGAGATTATGGATAATTAACTTAGTTCAATTTACTGCCACAACTTTCACTTGCAGATGTGAAGAATTTGTCCAATGGGTTGAGTTGCTGCCAGACACACAAACCCCATCCTGGCTTGGTTTACCAAACAATGCAGAAAAAGTTCTTCTCACCACACAGGGTAAAACTTGTATTTGACTTTCTTGTGTGCTTACAGGTTATGTAAACTTCAAACTTTTTTTTTTAAATGCTCAAAATAGATGAGACACAAGTATCTTTTTGAGTTACACTAAATAGTAAAGTTATAAGTATCTCAATGTGTATTAACAATATCAGCCTCCACAAAATAATGAATAAATGTCTATGAATTCTTAAGGTTGAAAGTAACTTGCTTAGAATTTCAGCAGTAGACAGGAAGATACTACACAAGTGAGACTATGACTTTTAGCTCTAGTCCTAAGGAAGGTTACTCTTGTTTAATAATATACTTAAGAATTATTTTTAAATAAGTGGCAATCACAGAAGTGTTAAATGTTATCCACTAATGCCTCTTTCAAACTTTCCTTGTACTGATATCCCAACACTTTTCTTCACTTTTTTTTTTTTTGGCTTTGCTTCCTTTATTCTTTGGTTCAGGTATTGATATGATCAGTAAAATGCTGAAAATGCAGATGCTAGAGGATGAGGATGATCTAGCTTATGCAGAAACTGAGAAGAAGGCAAGAACAGATTCAACTTCAGATGGTCATCCATCCTGGATGAAGACACTGCACACCACAGCCTCCAACTGGTTCCATCTTATCCCACAAACTCTAAATCCTCTTAAACGAACAGTGGAAAATATTAAGGTGATTGCCATATACATATTTTGGTCTGTAAAAGAGTAGGGGTTATGCAAATGTGGGTGAGGTATCCTACTCAGATTGCAGCCTGAAAATGGTCTTTCTAGATCCAAGTAGTACAGCAGACTTTGAAACAAGGTATTGTTTCCTTTTCTTTGCTGTGTTTCCTTTTCTTTGCTGTAATTCAGTTAAAGAAATTATAACAGAGTAACACTTCCATTTGGTTGGGAAGGTATCATTTAGAAGAGTTTATTTCTAGTCTCTTGCTTCCTGAGCCAGGAGTGCTGTAAGTGCAGCATCATACACACCACATGTCTGATCACTCAAGTGAACTGTAGAGTGTATGTTGGCTCAAAGGTAGTATCACTGGTCGGTCCTCACTGGAAAGATGGGTGGTAGCTAATACTGAGGCTTCTGCTAATTGGGAGTGGAGACTAATAATGAAAGGGAGCCATAAAGCTCTGAGGGCTAGTATGAGACAGGTTGTTTTACAAGCAAGAGAGTTTAGGGAAAGTCTCAGTTTCCAGGTTGTTGAATGATTTAGACGTGGATTATATACTAAACTTCTCTATTTAGATCATATTATGGACTTGAGCTCTGGATGTAGATAAAGAAAGGAATAGGAATTTGTAGTAATCAGACCAAACTGCAGCAGGCAGCTTGCACACTGTTGTTCCCACCTGCAGTTGGCGTCAGTAGGGAATGAAGTTCTTGCTTCGCTTCCCTTAAACTACTATCTGTGGGGCAGCTGCATCTTTGGGGTGGGTGGAGGAAGTGACTGCATTGTAAAAAACACATTACGGTGAGACCTTAACAGCTGATGATAATGTATGTGGGATTTGGGCAGCCAACTAGTGCCCTTCAGTGTTGCATGCCTAAGTTAGTTTTTCCACCAGAAGATGCTCATCATGTTTTTTTCTTGCTTAAATAAGGATCCGTTGTTCCGATTCTTTGAGAGAGAGGTGAAAATGGGAGCCAAATTACTTCAGAATGTCCATCAGGATCTTGCCGATGTGCTTCAGGTTTGTGAAGGCAAGAAGAAACAGACCAACTACTTGCGTACACTTATAAACGAATTGGTAAAAGGTATGTGACTTCAAACAAGCTTCTCTTTTTAGAATGCTTTCCCAGTAATCCTGTTACATCAGCTGATGTCTTCTCATTTCCAGCACTGACCAGGTGAAAGAAAAAACACTATTCTTGCCTAATACAAAATTCTGAAGTCAAAATGGTGAGGTTGGTCCTGTGACATATATGAACTGCAGTATTGCCAACCTAAGCATTCAAATAGCATGAGATTGGCTTAAAAATTTGATTTATTTTTTTTCAAGTCAGTCTAGGTTTTTTGCCTTTGGAGTTCATTTGCATTGTGGTTTTTAACCTTGTTCTGCAACTGTGGGAGCTAGAAACTATTTAAATGAAAGATGAAACTTTCATGTTACTGTCCAGGAGCTGGAGATTTAAGTAGGACATCTATATTGTGTGACTTGGAAAAGAATTGAGAGTTGGCAGCACTAAAACTGAGACTGGTATCAAAAAATAAGATTTTGCTGAGTTTGAAACAAACAGTTGGAGCCTGGTGTTAATTGACCGTAAACCAGTTTCCATCTAAACCTTAAGTTTTAAGCACTCACTTGTAACAAAATTATCAGAGGAACTCCAAAAGTTACCCTGGCTTGATTTTCTCTGCTCATACATTTGGCAGTATGATGAAAAGGGGACATTTTGTACCAATACAGTGGAATATGCTGGTGGTTGAGATACCGATTTAAGCAGAACTATTGTACACTGAATTAATAAAATATTCTTTGCCTTGTGACCCAAGGATAAAGGTGGTGGTACCCTGTGCAGTAACTCCTTAAAATTGGTGTCTTCCATGTTGCAGAAGGCTTAATTGTAAAATTAGCTGTGGTTTATTTTGAGACCTGATGTGTATATGCAGTTGAACTTACTAATGAATGTCTTCCAGGATTTGTTAGTAAGTTGTACTTCAGACAGTAATTTCTGTTTAAATATTCATCTGAAGAACACATTTTAGAAAACTAGGTAGCTTTCTATAATGTCATGAAATTCTGTTTGTCTTTCAGTTCGTGTTACACTTGTACTCTCTGGTCCCAGTTAGGTTAGAACCCCATTGTGCTTGGTGGTATAAAAAAATCTGTTGTAAAACACAGTAATAGCGAAGTGGCTGCCACTGAAAGGGTAAAATTGCATTTGGAAATAGTGTGTAATCCAACTCATACCCATACAGAGCTCTTACCTTGGATATGTCTTCTCTAGGTATTCTGCCTCGTAGCTGGTCTCATTACACTGTACCTGCTGGCATGACTGTTATTCAGTGGGTGTCTGACTTCAGTGAACGCATTAAACAACTACAGAATATTTCCCAGGCAGCTGCTTCTGGTGGAGCAAAAGAACTAAAGGTATCTATCTTGCGTTGTGTTGCCTTTTCTCATTAAAGGCTTTTCTGAATTCTGAGAAATCAGGGTTACATGAGTCTGTAACTGCTTATATCTAACTGTTAGTGTAAAAAGCATTGAAATGCTTTAGCTAAGGAGCTTATCAGAAATCTTACCTGGACACCCCTTCAAACGTGCTTGTATATTATGGTGTACCAGAATGACTTCCTGTGTTTAAAAATTGCCATTTTCCAAACCTAGCTACAGATCATGCACACAGAATAGTTGCTGCAATGGGAAAAAACAGCTAGGCTATGTCTACACTACTGCCGGGATCAATCCACCAGCGGTCAATTTAGCGGGTCTAGCGAAGACCTGCCAAATCGACAGCAGAGTGCTCTCTAGTCAACCCCCTGTACTCTACAAGAAGAGTAAGGTAAGTTGACAGGAGGCTTTCTGACATCAACCCCCGCTGCCCTGGTGTAGACCTGTGGTAACTCGACCGAAAGTATGTCGACTCAGCTACATTATTCACATAGCTGGAGTTGTGTAGTGTAGGTCGCCTTACCGTGGTAGTGTAGACGTAGTCTTACTTACTATTCTGTAACTGTTGTTCTTCAAAATGTGATGCAGCCATGTATTCCATGTAGGTGCGTGTGGGTCCCGAGCACCAAAGCAAATAATTTTGACTAGCTGTACATGTAGGGGCAGCACTCATGCCCTGTGAACCTAGCCTCTACTGTGGCTGTATAAGGTTGGTGCACCCCCAACCTCCCTCATTTCCTTTGCTCCAAATATCAAGAGTACAGACTCCAATGCAGAGGGTGAGTTGTGGAATACACATCTGCATCACATCTAGAAGAATGGAAACAGTTACTTACCTGAACTGTAATTCCTTCTTCAAGTAGTCGCAGCCATGAATTTCGTGTAGGTGACTCTCAAGCAGTATTTGCAGGAGGTGGGGCTTGGAATATGTTTAAACAAAGAGTGCAAGATTACCTTCTCAAAGGTTTCATCTGATCTGGATTTAGCATTAGTGGCATAGTGGTTTTAAACATATGTACACAGGCTCCAGTGGCAGCTCTGCAAATTCCTAATATAGGAGCATCACTTGGAAATTCCATCACCATTGCCCGGGCCCTTTGTGGAGGCCCAATCTGAGCTGCTTCATATGCTGTCATGATATAGAAAGTAATCCACCTTGAGATCATCTGTGAAGAGACCGCTTGCCCCTTCATTTGGTTCACATATGAAACAGATGAGATGAAGAAAGGAAACATTTAGTTCTATCTCTAAAAGGCTAAACATCACCTGACATCCAACGTGTGAAGATGCTGTTCATCTGAGGTTGAATTCGGCTCAGGGAAGAACACGGGTAGATATGTATTGGAGGGGTAGCCGTGTTAGTCTGGATCTGTGAAAGCGGCAAAGAGTCCTGTGGCACCTTATAGACTAACAGACGTATTGGAGCATAAGCTTTCGTGGGTGAATACCCACTTCTTCAGGTGCATGTCATGTATGTCTGTTAGTCTATAAGGTGCCACAGGACTCTTTGCCACTTTCACTGGTAGATATATAATTTGTTTCAAGTAAAACTGAGAAACCACTTTAGATAAAAATTTATGGTGTGACTGCAGGGTTACTTTGTTTTTGGAAAATTGTGTGTCAGGATGCTCCGCCATCAGAGCTTGCAGTTCACACGTGCTCCTAGCAGATGATGTTGCCACAAGGAAAGGAGCTTTCTGACAAAAAGGAAGAAAGAAAGAGGTCAGGGTGAAGAGAAAGAGATATGGAAGGCCAAACCAATAACCTGAGGACAATAACCTGAGGTCAGAGAATTGATATTGTTTCTGCCACATTGGAGCAATGAGAATGAGCTTGGCACGATCCAGTTTCAGCTTGAGAATGACCTCCAGGATGATTGGAATTGGAGGAAAGGGCATACAGGAGTGCTGATTCCCAGCATCAGGTGGAAAGCATCAATCAGGGGCCTGGACTGAGACCCACACCCTCAAGAGCAAAATAGATGGCATTTCTTGTCTGTCTTGAACAGATCAGAATTCTCAAACTGCAAAGAGGTACCGCAGGACACAGGGCTTTTTAGACCACTTGTAATTCAAGGAGAAATTTTCTACTGAGGGGATCTGCCAGATGATTCTGGATCCTAGGTAAATGACAGGCCACAGTGATTGTTTTTGTTGATGCAAAACTGGCAGAGTCTGATCGCCTTCTGACACAGCACATTGGAGTATGCACCCCCGTCTGTTCACATAATACATCATGGTGATATTCTTAAGGATGTGCATCAGTGACAGTAGTCCTGCTCGATGGGGACTGGGTGAAGGGAACACCCTGGCACACGTTCCCTGAACAGTTGTCCACCATAAGGAGTCCGGACAGGCAGAGGAAGTCAGACCAGTTTGTCCAACAGATGATGGTTCAGATGATAGATCAAGGTCAAACACATTTGAAGAGGACAAAGGTGTAACCTGACGTATTGGACTATCTGTGTGTATGTAGCCACATGGCCTAGCAATCTCAGGCATACTTGGGCTGTGGTTGAGGGTTGAGACTGCAGTTCCAGACACAGGTGGTGAATAATGCAAAATCAGTCGGTCGGCAGAAATGCTCTCAAACTCAGTCTAGCAGGGCCACAGTGAACTCAGTACTGGAATCAGTGTTGACTTCCCATTGGTTAAGATGAGACCTAGACTATCGAGTAAGTGTAGTGTGAACTGAACATGAGGACTTCTTCTCTGGACTTGCATCTCTGTACCAATCATCCAGATGCAGGAAGATATGAAATCCCCTCTTCCTGAGATATGCTGTCACCACAATCATACAATTGCTAAAAACCCAGGGAGTGGAAGATAGAGCAAAAGGGAACATGGTGTACTGATAGCGTCCCAACACGGGGGCAGCATCAGTACTAAAGAGGAATGGGGAATTGGGCACTGGTGGTATTGAATGAGACACAATCCTACCCGGTACCACAAGAGGTGCCAGCACTGAGGTCAAGGGCGGTACTGAAGTCAACAACAGGATCTATTGTCAGGGCAATGACTGTACTAAACGGCGCACAAGCATTGACGGGGAGCTTTTGGGGCCAGGCATGGCATCTGCCTCAATTCCACAGTCTGGGACATGGGCAGTGCAAGCTGCACTGCCAATAAACCCAACAGTTCTGCAACCCAGCTAGAAGGTGCCATGGGCACCACTGAGAACGAAGCATTAAAAGCTACGGCCCCAGAAAAATTCCTGAACTAGTGGAGAGTCAGGGACTGAGAGGCAAAGCAGGTCTGATGCTGCCTGACATGCTACCAGCACGGAGACAATCTGCTCCGGTCCTGACATCATTGGTACTGGACTCAATGAACACCCCATGGCCAGAATCAGAGTCAATGGTAGAGGCTCTTGCTGGTCTCAGCGTGGTACCAGAGAGCAGTTCGACCATTGGTTCTCAAACTTTTGTACTGGTGACCCCTTTCACACAGCAAGCCTATGAGTGTGACCCCCCCCCCACTTTATAAGTTAAAAACACATTTTTTTATATTTAACACTATTATAAATGCTGGAGGCGAAGTGGGGCTTGCAGTGACACTGACAGCTTACGACCCCCCCCCGCCCCAGTAATAACCTTGTGACCCCCTGAGGGGTCATGACCCCCAGTTTGAGAACCCCTGAGTTAGATGGACCTGCTCCATTCTGCATGCCAGGAGTACGATGCCAGTTAGCACTCCTCTTAAAAGATGAGGAGGAGTCTCCCTGAGCCCTGAAGTGGTCCCAATTAGTGTTATGGAGAGTAACTCCTCTTCCTCTTGAGTGAAACACTAGAGTCCGAACATGGAGCACAGTTACTTGCTAGTTACGAAGGTGACCACCAATCAGACAAGCGCCTCAGTGCTGAAGAGGGCCTCAAGGCCTGCTCGAGAAAGTGCTGCTTCCGCCATAAGTCTCTCGCCACCTGAATCCTTTTTTTAACAAAACAACCCAAAAACCTTACAAATGGAGCACTAGTCCATAATGTGTCCCTCACTGAGACACCACAAACACTTTGTGTGAGGATGGCCCCTCACATGACAGATGGTGCTTGAACCCTGGTGAGGGCATCACACGGGGCAGCCTGCTATTCAAACACTATATTACACTAAACAAAATCTAAGCTACTGTTATCTAGAACAGGGGTTCTCAAACTTCATTGCACCGTGACCCCCCTCTGACAACAAAAATTACTTCTCAACTCCAAGAGGGGTGACCGAAGCCTGAGCCCCTTTGGCTTCGGCCCTGGGCAGTGGGGTTCATGCTTCAGCCCAGGGCCCCAGCAAGTCTAAGCCAGCACCGGCGACCCCATTCAAAGGGGGTCACTACCCACTTTGAGGTCCCAACCCATAGTTTGAGAACCGCTGATCTAGAAGAAATAACGCTCAGAAAACTGATACTAAAACATGAGGTGAGAACAACACTCAGAGCTCCGATTCAAGCCATGGGCAGTGAGAGGGAACTGAGGAGGGTCAGGGAGGTGCTGCCTTTAAATACCCAGAGGAGGTGTCCCAAGGCATGAGCACAGCCTCTATAGATACTGCTAGGCAAAGTTCTCTGGCTTTGGTGCGCTGGGCACGTGCATGGAATACGCTGCATGTACTCAAAGAAGACAATACCTTATAGCACAGCCTTGTGGGAAATGTTGACACATTAGGAAATTTGTATTTCTAATTCTACTTATATATACGCAATAGAATTACATACAAATTTTGAACTCTTCTGAAACTGCTAATTTTTTCCTATAAAACAGACTTTAGGATTCATAAAATTGTTTCTACATGTGTATGTTAGTAGGAAACTATCCCTTTGAGGGTAAATCTTCATCTGAGGAAACATGCCATACATAGTTTGCAAGATGGTCCATATTTTAGTGCAACTTTTTGTTTAAATAGATATTGAATGCAGCTAAGTGCCATTGCAGTAGCTATTATAGAAATTTCTAAAACATACAATTCTTTTAATAGAACATCCATGTGTGCCTGGGTGGCTTGTTCGTACCTGAGGCTTATATTACTGCTACAAGACAATATGTGGCTCAAGCAAACAGCTGGTCCCTGGAAGAACTTTGTCTAGAAGTCAATGTTACAACTACTCAGAATGCAGTCCTGGATGCTTGCAGTTTTGGAGTCACAGGTTAGCTGATGTGCTTTTTACAAGGTGGAAGAGAAGGAAATAGGTGCTATTAGCCCTTAACGCTGGGTATTTATCTTCTGTAAAAATGCTGGTACAGACCATATCAGATACATAACACCGAGGGGAGTTAACAAGCACAGTGAAAGTTTGATTGCAGTTGCACTAGAAGTAGCATTGGAAGTCAATTTCTAGGGGGGATTCTGCATTATTTAAAAACACGTTAATGGAAAACTTTGCTATGCTAGTGCATAGGGGTTGAGAATCCTTATGAATGAACATTGTCAGTAGTAGTGCAATATGGATAAATGCAAATAACTAACAGTCAATATGTTAGAGATAGATAGCGCTCTGGTGGCTTTTTTATTCCTCTAGTAGCCTTCACTGTTACCTTTTCTGGAGTATTTTTTCATTTGTATAAATTAGGTCTCCCACTTTAACAGTAGGTCTAAATATCAATTACCACATTTTAGATGGGTGAATCTACCTCTGGACTTGAAAATGGAGTGGAAAAGGAAACTTCCTTTAAATGTGCATACACTTTACTTTCAGGAAAGACCTCATATTTTCATACTTCTTAAATCATAGGTTTGAAGCTTCAGGGAGCTACATGCAGTAACAATAAACTGTCCCTTTCAAATGCTATATCAACTATATTGCCCATAACACAGCTTCGCTGGATCAAGGAGACAAATGCAGATAAAAAGGCTAATGTGGTAAGTAATGTGGAGACATATGTTTTGTTATTCTGTGATTCCTTTCAGTAGTGGCTCATCAGCTTTAAATTCTACTTTCT